>NC_091162.1:40815271-40832771 GCF_040958095.1 Procambarus clarkii | reverse complement strand
GGTGGTTAGGCCCCCTGTCCCAGCTATGGAGGTTTCTTTAACCCCCGATTCCCTCTCAGTTGCTGCCTTTGTTGAGGTGCGCTCCCAGGTTTCTGCCCCCCTCCCCCCCCCCACCCACCCATACAGAACGTCATTGACAGCCCCCTTTCGGTTGTCTCCTCCTCCGGACCCCATCAGTCCGCCTCTGGTCTTCCCTCCCCTCTCTTCCCTCCATCCTTACTCGGTTTACCCATGCCCACCAACCCTGATTTTGCGGATCCTGAGCTTATTTAATACTGTGCTCTTCTTTACCTTTGTTTCTTCATTGTTCTCTGTTGCTGTCCTTTCTCTTTTTGATAATGTCTATTCTTCAATGGAATATTCATGAAATTTATGCCCACTTCCATGAACTCCAACTTCTGATTACAGTTTTCCCCACTTTGTGTTTGTCTCCAGGAGCCAATGCTTGGTGTTCATCCTGGTCACTTTCATGGATATTCAATTCCCCCCCCCCCCCAGCTCCATCTGGGTCCCATAACTCTTCTGCTCTCTTGATTCGTATTGATATTCCCATCATCCCCCTACTTTTTCCATCACTTATCCATTGTTCTGCTGCCTGTGTTTTTGTAAGTAAATGGTATACAGTCTGTTCCATTTATCTCTCCTAAATATCCCACTTTCTATCCTGATTTTAAGCAGCACCTGGACTCCTTGTCAGTGCTCCTGTTGGGTGATTTCAACTTACCCTCTCGGGTGATGTTCTGACAAACGCCCGAGGCCGCCTTCTCGAACAGTTTGCCCTCTCTTCTTCCCTGTCTCTCCTGAATTCTGGTGAGCCCACTCATGTGAACTCTCGGACACGCACCCTTTCCTGTCTTGATCTTTCGCTCTGCTCGTCGTCTCTTTACTTAGATTTCACGTGGCGGGTTCTTGATGACCTCCATAAGTGACCATTTCCCCATCGTCGTTTACTTTTTCTCTTTCCACCCTCCCCTCTCCTTCCCTAGGTGGCAGTTTGCCAAGGCTGACTAGAACCTATTCACCGTCCATGCTACTCTCTTGACCTCTCCTCTCTGCCTCTTCATCATGCCCTCCTCCTCTTTCATGACAGTCTTCGACGCTGCCCTCCTCTCTGTTCCTTTCTCTACCTCCCGGGGCATGCAGAAGTGGTGGAATGTGGACTGTGCTCGGGTTGTCCCCTGTAAGCGTGCATCCTGGAAGAAACGCTGATGCGAGCAGACGACTAATTTTTTGTTTCAGAAGGCATGTGCAGTGGCTCACTAGGACCATGCATACAGCTAAACGTGAGAGTTGGAAATCCATATGTTTTCGCCATTACGTCCGATACTCCTTTGCCGCAGATCTGGAAGAAGATCCGCAAGATTGCTGGCAAGTTAGTTAGATGACATTCATTATGAGATGCTTCACATCTCCTTGCACGTCTCGGTATTTACCGAGTCTGTATTACTAGGTCCGGGAGTCATCGTCAGTCCCTGAGGGCTTGCTGGATGCCGCTGTACCCCCCTGTACAGGAAACTGGGGTCTCTCAGGACATTCCCTCAGAACTTCCGCCCTATTGCCCTCATAAGTTGTCTGCAAACTCTTTGACCGTATGGTAAATGTTCGTCTGATGTGGTTCTTGGAACACCATCAGACGAACACCCCATTCTACTTCTCAATTTGGTTTTCACAAGTGCCGCAGCATGACTGATGTCCTGGTGAACTTGGAGGTCTACATTTGTAGTGCTTTTGTTGTGAAGACCTCCATTGTCCCTGTTTTTTTATACCTGGAAAAAGGCTTATGACATCTGGAGATACCATATTCTGTCTCGACTTCGTTCTTTTGGCCTTCGGGGTAACCTCCCTCTCTTCCTTCAAAGCTTCCTCTCTCGTCCTTCCTTTAGTCAGGCTTGGTGCCACTCTGCCTCTTTTCGGCAATACGAAGTGTACCCCAAGGTAGTGTTCTGAGCACTACTATCTTTCTGGTTGCCATTAATGGTCTTCTTTCCTCCCTTCTAGCATCTTCTATACTCTTTGTCGACAATCTATGTTGACGATCTTACTCTTTGCTGTCAAGGTGATGATTCACCTTTCCTTCAACGGCGGCTTCACCTTGCGATTGATGCCGTATCTTCTTGGGCCACCAATCATGGCTTCAAGTTTTCTACTACTAAGACTTGTGCCATGACTTTTACTCGGAAGCGGGTCGTTCTTTGTCCCTCTGTCACTTTGATCGTCACCTTGAATACAAAGATTCCACGAAGCTTTTGGGGTTAATCTTTGACACTCGTTTGTCTTGGTCGCCCCATATCTCTTACCTCCGTGTTGAATGCTCTAACGCCCTTAACCTACTTAAGATTTTGTCCCATACTTCTTGGAGTGGATAGACGCACGCTCCTCTATTTGCCTTCCTCCCTCGTCCTGTCTAAACTCTATTATGGTTGCCCTGCATACTCTTCTGCTTCTCCTCCTACTCTTCGCTGTCTTGATCCTTTGCACCATACTCTGTTGCGCCTCAGCTCTGGTGCATTGTGTTCAACTCCTACTCTCAGCTTGTACGCTGACATTGGCTTCCTGTCTCTTCAGGACCGCTGTGATCGCTACAGTCTTCGTTATCTTTCGCGATCCTTCCAGCATCCTCACTCTCTCCTCTATCGTGCTTTCACTTTTACCCTCCTGTAGTTCTTGTTTCTCTTCACCACCTCCCTCTTTCTGTCCGTTTGACTCGCTTATAAGATTTTCTTTGTTCATATTACTAATGTTTCTCCTCGTATTGTTCCATCCTTGCCGCCATGGAGGGTCCCCCTTCCCAAATTTTGTAATTCTCTGACCCGCATTACTAAAGACTTTAGCCCTCTTACGGTTCTGAAACACCTCTTCCTTGAGCACTTTTCTTCTCACTCCCATCCATTCCCATCTTCACCGATGGGTCTAAGTCTGCTGACAGTGTGGGCTACTCTGTTGTTTTTCCTGACAACACTTATATGTGTCGCCTTCCTCCGGAGGCTAGCATCTTCACAGCAGAACTTTATGCTCTTCGTCTCTTGCTTTCCAAGTGTCAATCCTCCTTTGTGGTGGTAGTTGACTCTCGTAGTGGCCTCATGACTTTAGGGTCCTTTAATCCGGTCCACCCAATGGTCATCGAGATTCAACATTGGCTGTTTCTTATCTCCAGTAAATTTAAGTTGGTTGAGTTTTGCTGGGTTCCCAGCCATGTTGGTGTCTCTTTAAATGAGCGAGCGGATGCTGCCACTAAGGAAGCTATCCGCACTTGTCCCATCTCCTGTAAAGGTATTCCTTATTCCGATTTTTACCCAGTTATTCATGCCTCCATCTTTGCCCGCTGGCAGCGTTGTTGGTCTCCTGTTATTGGTAACAAACTGCGTACCTTTAAGAGTCGTGTGTCCCAGTGGCCTTCCTCCTACCACTGTAACCGGAGGTGAGAAACTGCTCTGGCTAGGTTACATATTGGTCATACCCGTTTAACTCATGGTCACTTAATGGAGCGCTGCCCTGCTCCTTATTTTCCAAATTGCATTGTCCCTCTTATGGTCGTGCATATCCTTGTTGAATGTCCTGACTTCCAGGACGAGCGTGTGTGTTGTTTTCCGACCGTCCCCCGCGGTTGCTTGTCCCTCGATAGAATTCTTGGCGATTCGGATACTTTTGATTTTGTTCGCCTTATGCGTTTCTGTTCTCGTATTGGCATCCTTAGTGATATTTTGCGCCCTCTGATTATCCTGCAGATTTGAAGGTGCTACATAGCCTTCTATCTATCTATAGATAGATAGGAGGAGACTCCGCACTTGACCCCGTTTCCCACAAAGGCATTGCTTATTTCGACTTCTACCCAGTTATTCATTCCTAAATCCATGTACGTTGGCAGGATCCCTGGTCTTTTGGTACTGGTAACAAACTGCGTGCTCTTAAGGGAAGCGTGTCCCCATGGCCTTCCTCCTACCACTGCAACCGCCGGTGGAAAACGGTTTTGGTGAGGATACGTATTGGCTGTACCCGTTTAACTCACGGGCACTTAATTGGGCGCCGCCCTGCTCCTAATTCTCCAAACTGCGTTGACCGTCTTAGTCTTGCATATCCTTGTTGAATGTCCTAGCTTCAAGGATGTGCATGCATCTAGCTTCCTAACTGGCCCGCACTTCCCAACTTGTCCCTCAAAAGAATCCTTGGTGAATTTGATTCCTTTGATGTACGCTTTTGTTCTCGTTTTAGCATGTTTAGATGCTAATGTAGTGACTTTTTCAATATCCCCCACACACATGACGGTGCTACATAACCTCCCCGGTTTGGTGCCTTCTTTTGATAATTACTTATTACTATACTGAATTTCATGTTTCTTTAATACAAGCAAAATTTCATTTTTCAATCCTCAGATATGGTGGCGGTTGCAGGATGTGTAAATCGGCGTTTAACGCCAGCAGTAAATGCCCAATATCCCTGGTCTGCGGCCATATGATCTGTTCTCCCTGTGTCCTGGACTTGACGGAAAGTTACACATGCCCTGACTGCTTCACGAAGGTCAAAGATTCCTGGTTAACTGAAGACAATACTGATAACCAGTCGGAGTTGGAAGTACAGGAAATATCCGAGATAGAAGGAACTATAACTGTTCCATACTCGACCCCTCCTTTAGGGTCCATGTCTTCTACCCCAATACGTTCGACTGGTGATGTCTCAACCTTACCAATGGTTTCAACTCCCAGGGAGACATTAGCACTCACTCCAACTCTTCCACCACATGGCTCCAGCACCCTGACTCAACCCATCAACGTTGCTGTTTTGAAGTTAACTACTCATAATCAGCTCACAGAATGCGCCACTGGTGCTCCTGCACCGCCCAGGGAAAGCGCCGCTGGAGCTCCTGTGAATCCCAGGGGGGAAGGCACTGATACTAAAACACAGCCCACGGGGAGTAAATCTGGGACACCTGAACAGCCCACGGGGCGTGCCAATTATAATATACCACCCGAGACGTGGGATATGTTCAAGCTATGGATCTTGCAGAAAGTCGATGAATACGGTTTTGATGGTGAAGCAATTTGGAATAATTTAAATCAATCTGAAATGTTGATGTTAGATAGATTGTTGTATGGAAAGGATGACGACGCATATCAATCACAGAGGAAAGTTGCCCCTTCAACTAGGCCTGAAAACTCTCACACACACATGATTGACGGACCTGGAGGTGAAGAACCTTTGGTAACATCACGTGTTCCTCTTCCAGGTTCACACGGGCAATGCGGTGCCCCTTCTCCGGGTCCACAGGAGCGCAGCAGTGGTCCCTTCTCCGGATCCACTGGGGCATGGCGTGGCCCCATCTACGGATCCACTGGGGAGTGGACATGGCCCTTTCTCCAAGTCGACTGGGGCGCGGCGTGGCCCCTTCTCCAGGTCCAAAGGGGCAAGGCGTGGCCCCTTCTCTGGGTTCTCAGGGGCGCGGTGTGTCCCCTTGTCCGGGTCCACAGGGGCGTGGCGTGGCCCCTTCTCCGGGTCCACTGGGGCATGGCGTGGCCCCATCTACGGGTCCACTGGGGCGTGGCGTGGCCCCTTCTCTGGGTCCACCTGGGCGTGGCGTGGCCCCTTCTCCGCGTCCACCTGGGCGTGGCGTGGCCCCTTCTCCGGGTCCACCTGGGCGTGGCGTGGCCCCTTCTCCGGGTCCACCTGGGCGTAGCGTGGCCCCTTCTCCAGGTCCACTTGGGCGTGGCGTGGCCCCTTCTCCGGGTCCACCTGGGCGTGGCGTGGCTCCTTCTCCGGGTCCACCTGGGCGTGGCGTGGCCCCTTCTCCGGGTCCACAGGGACGCGGCGTGGCCCCTTCTCCGGGTCCACAGGGACGCGGCGTGGCCCCTTCTCCGGGTCCACAGGGGTGCGGCGTGACCCCTTCTCCAGGTCAACGGGGATCCAACGTTGCCCTTGCACCTGAATACGAACAATATGTTGATCTAAGAGCTAAACATAAGAGAGCTATGTTATTTCTACATCAAAATAAAAACACTGTTGTCCGAATAGAGCGCGCGAAACTAGTGTCACACCTGGATGACCTTCCACTTGCACTTGACTATCTGGCTCAACATCCAAACGCTTTAACCTTTTTAGCTCGGCATAAAGCATCTGAGTTACTTCAGTCTCGGCATCCTCAGTCTTACTATGTCCTTATAAGAGTTTCGCAAGGTGATATTTTGGTACAGACTAGAGAGGGTGCTGCCTCTGTGGCTGGGCCTCCTCAGGATGAAGCTGGCTCAAATGAAACAGAGAGTAGGGTCCCTCCGCTTCCTTCAGCAGAACTATTTAAGCAGGACGAACCATGCGAGCCTCTACCTCGACCCAGACGCTCAAAAAAAAACGTGATTCATCTATGCCCAAGAATTCGTCCCTGGTGAATGGAGTTGTGTGTGTCCACGATGGCTTCCCAGTATATTTGCATTGTTCTAACTGTCAACTGATTATTTGCAACACGTGCCATAGATCCCAAAATATTCATCCACAAAGTTTATTTCGTATCTATCCTGCCAGTCAGCCAAGTTAAAGTAAATCCTCTCCCACAAGTGTCTCAACTATTCCCACCAGTTACTCCTCAAGTGACTACAGAATTGACAGAAAGCGAAGCATATCAAAGCAGCAAGCAATGCCAGAGTAACAAATGACTAATTGCTAACGAAATCGAACATTCCGCCGTATGGATGAAGCAACTTAAATACCAACATTGACAAAGGAAAACACAAAGGTAAGGTTCAATGTGTGGTGTAAATAGTTTTAAAAAAATCACATTTTTAATTAAAAATTAAAGAATTTTACGAAGGTTTTCCCCCCTTGCTGTCTAGCCCGTTGCTGCCGTGAGGGGGCTTGGTGGGTGGAGTGTGATGCTCCGTGGGTCAGTCCTCTGTCCTTTTGCAGCCTTATGCTCCTGCTGCTGCCTTAACCAATTTTGCCAGACCCTTTATCCTTTTCCACGTGTTTCATTGTTCTCCCCCCCCCCTCTTCTCCTATCAGTCATTTCATGCAGACCTTTTGCCTGTTTTGATTATTCTTTCGACCTTCTTTTGTTTTGATGCCCGGGTGTTTGAGGAGGCATATACATAGCCTTCCCAGTTTGGTGCTTTCTTTTGATAATTACTTACTTACTTGAGAGGCATACTCTTGCACCCGTAGAACTGTAGTACCCAACGTCTCGAGTGAGGGGAACCTTTTATTGTCAATCCTCCTTTCGTCACTGAACCCACTCTCGAAGGACTCATGGTTCTTAAGGTTGCGTTTGTGGGGCGTATACTCACGACGCACCCCTGGGGGGCCCCGGCATGATCGGCGATAGCTTCTTGTTGGGTGTCCTGCCTCTAATTGTGGCTCCATGGTGGGTGTGGGGGCACATTCGTGTATGAAAGTTTTTCCTCGTTTTCATGGCTGATAATGTTTCTCTTGTACCTTCTCAGGCTCGTGGGGTGGGCGACCAAGCCCCCGAGCCGGACTGTGTTGGAAGACCAGGCCCTGTAGCCCCCGCTGCATTGGGCCCCGATGACCTGACTACTTCCCCTCAGCTCTCCTCACTCCTCTGCGGTAGAGTCCCCAGCCCCTAGTGATGACCTCCTCAACCCCTGGCACGGCTTCATCTCTCATTGTGACTACAGTGCCTTTTACCCTCTCTTGCTGGGGGTTCTCAATGCCGTTCCCACCACGGCCACACTCGTACGATCCCTTCCCGTAAAAATACCTACAACTCCTTGTTTGGTCCCCTACGTGGGCTAAATACTTTGATCTCCACCATCTGGATTCTACTCCTCAAAAGATTTCTCCCTCCATAAACACCTTGTTGATTCCGTAGATGCCTCTGTTAATTTTAACTCTACCAGTTACGGTACGCGTGTCGTCGCTGCTCCTTCTCAGGATGCAGCTACTCGCTTAGCCACATTGTCCTGCATTAGAGAGACCCCTGTTCAGGTCTCCAAAAACGCTTGGCTAAATGCCAGTGATGGCACTGTTCTCCTCCCACACCATGTTGCAACTGGTGTTGGGGACCTCAAAGATTGCCATAAGGATATTAAACATATCCTATAGGGCTATAGGGGCCTCGTAGCCTGGTGGATAGCGCGCAGGACTCGTAATTCTGTGGCGCGGGTTCGATTCCCGCACGAGGCAGAAACAAATGGGCAAAGTTTCTTTCACCCTAAGTGCCCCTGTTACCTAGCAGTAAATAGGTACCTGGGAGTTAGTCAGCTGTCACGGGCTGCTTCCTGGTGTGTGTGTGTGTGTGTGTGTGTGTGTGTGGTGTGGGAAAAAAAAAAAAAAAAAAAAAAAATAGTTAGTAAACGGTTGATTGACAGTTGAGAGGCGGGCCGAAAGAGCAAAGCTCAACCCCCGTAAAAACACAACTAGTAAACACAACTAGTAAACACACATCCTCGAAGCCCAAGGCCATTCTGTCCTCCAGGTGGACACGTTTACTCGACCCCCTCGTGGTCGTCGCAGTCAGCCCCTTCTAGTTGTAAAAATCCCCTTTGATAGTAGGACCCTTCCGTCCTCTATTTTTCTTGCTGGTGCCAGATGCTCCGTTCAGGAGTACATTCCCTCTTTGCAATAAGTGTTGGAACTTCGGGCACGGTGTCTTCAAATGCACCAGTACTGTGTATCTGCTCCCCATGTGTGGGAACGATAGTCATTCTGAGTCCGAGTGCACTTCTCCCCAGGCTCGCTGCCTCAATTGCGGTGAGGCCCACCCTTCCTTCTCACGCTCGTGTGCACACTACAAACTCGAGGAAGCCGTCCCCAACTTGAAGCACCATGATCGTCTGTCTTTTCCTGAAGTGAGACGCCAAGTTCGTCGTCTCGCCCCTTTCGCGGGCGTCTCCTACGCTCGCGTGTTGCGTTCTACCTCTCCTCGTCCTTCCCACCTTCCTCAGTCTCTCAACCGTTTCCAGGCCTTAAACCCGACCACACCCATCACCACCTCCCCTATTCCTTTGCCTCCTGTCCCAGATGGTCGCCCTCCTGGTTCTCCATCTGGGGTTTCTCCCCTTCCTTCCCAGTCCACCATATCTCCTTTGTCTTCTTCCCCATCTCCCCCCACTCTTTCTTCCCGACTCTCCCCCAAGTCTCTTGACCCTCCACGCCACCTGTCTGTCCAGGCTGATATCTATCATCCTCCCAGCAATCTAAGTGTTATTCGCTCCCGCTCCTCTTCTTCTGCTGAGACCATTGAGTCTGTCTCCCTGTACGTAGTTACGCCAGTCTCTTCGAGTCAGAAACGTAAGCCTGGCTCCTCTCCTTCCTCTGCAGTGGGTAAGAAGGCTTCGCTCTCTTCCTCGCCCCCTCCCTCTGACTCTATCACTACGTCCCCTCCCATTTCTGTGGTCGGACCACCTGTCCCAGATATGGAGGTTTCTGATTCCCTCTCTGTTGCTGCCCTTTCTGAGGTGCACTCCCTGATTTCTGCCGACTGTCCTTGCCTGCTCCTCTCGGTTGTCTCCTCCTCCTCCGGACCCCGCCAGTCCGCCTCTGGTCTGTTCTCTCGCTCCCTTACCTCTCTCCTTACTAAGTTTACCCATGCCCCCTAACCCTGATTTTGTTGACCCTGCTCCTGATCCTGAGATTCTTTAATAAACTGTGTTCTTCTTTACCTTTATTTCTTTCTTGTTCTCTGTTACTGTCCTTTCTCTTTGATAATGTCTATTCTTCAGTGGAATATTCATGAATTTTATGCCAACTTCAATGAACTCCAACTTCTAATTACACAGTTTACACCACTTTGTGTTTGTCTCCAGGAGCCAATGCTTGGTGCTCGTTCTGGTCACTTTCGTGGTTATTCCTTTCTTTCTCCCCCCCCCCTTCCAGCTGTTGCTGGGGCCCATAACTCTACTGCTCTCTTAATTCGTTCTGATATTCCCTTCGTCCCCCTACTTCTTCCGTCACCTATCCATTGTTCTGCTGCCTGTGTTTTTGTGGGTAAATGGTATACGGTCTGTTCCGTTTATCTCCCTCTAAATGTCCCTCTTTCCCTTCCTGATCATAAGCACCTCCTGGACTCCTTCCCAGAGCCGGTGCCCTTTTTGGGTGATTTCAACTGTCGACATTCCCTCTGGGGTGATGTTTTGACAAACACCCGAGGCCGTCTTCTCGAACCGTTCGTCCTCGCTTCTTCTCTCTCTTCTGAATTCTGGTGAGCCCACTCATGTGGACTCTCGAACTCGCACCCTTTCCTGGCTTGATCTTTCTCCCTGCTCATCGTCCCTTTACTTAGATTTCATGTGGCAGGTTCTTGATGACCTCCATAACAGTGATCATTTCTCCATCCTCGTTTCCTTTTTCTCTTTCCACCCTCCCCTCTCCTTCCCTAGGTGGCAGTTTGCCAAGGCTAACTGGTGCCTATTCACCCTCAGTGCTACTCTCTCTGACCTCTCCTCTCTGCCTCTTCCTCGCACCCTCCACCTTTTCTATGACACTGTCTTCAACGCTGCCCTCCACTCTATTCCTCGCTCTTCTTCCCGGGGTACACGGATGTGCGTTCCCTGGCGGAATGCGGACTGTGTTCGGGCTGTCCGCTGTAAGCATGCAGCCTGGAAGAAACACCGCCGCCGGCAGACGGCCGATTCTTTTATTCTGTTTCGGAAGGGAAGTGTGGTGGCCCGTAGGACCATCCGTACAGCTAAACGTGAGGGTGGAAATCTTGTTTCCACCATTACATCCGATACTCCTCTGCCGCAGATATGGATGAAGATCCGCAAGATTGCGGGCAAGTTCGTTCCAGATGTCTCGCCGGTTCTCCACTTTCGTGGCACTCTTGTGGCGGATCCAGTGAAGGTCGCAGCCGAACTGGGTTCCCACTTTTCTTCTGTTAGCTCTGGTTTTCATTTTCCTCAATCCTTCCTTCCTTTGTAAGCCTGTTCTTGAATCTTATCCTTTAGATTTCCACAATCATCTCCGCCTTCCCTATAATGATCCTTTCTCTCTTTCTGAACTTCAGTCTGCCCTGGCCCTCTGCGGATCTATGGCAGTGGGTTCAGATGACGTTCATTATGACATGCTTCTCCATCTCCCTCTGTGCACGTCTCAGTATTTACTGAGTGTATAACCAGGTCTGGGAGTCGTCGTCTGTCCCTGAGGACTGGCTCGACGCTGTTGTACTCCCTATTCGGAAACCAGGGTCCCTTAGTATGTCCCCTAAGGACTTCCACCCTATTGCTCTCACGAGTTGTGTTTGCAAGCTCTTTGAGCGTATGGTAAATGTCCGACTGATGTGGTTCTTGGAACACCATCACCACTTCTCTCCTTTTCAATTTGGTTTTCGCAAGTGCCGCAGCACGACTGATGTCCTGGTGAACTTGGAGGTCTATATTCGTACTGCTTTTGCTGCGAAGACCTCCGTTGTTGCTGTCCTTTTTGACCTGGAAAAGGCTTATGTCACGACTTGGAGATACTATATTCTGTCCCAACTTCGTTCTTTTCGCCTTCATGGTAATCTCCCTCTCTTTCTTCAAAACTTTCTCTCTCTCGTCGTACCTTTCGAGTCAGGCTTGGTGCCACTCTCTCTGCCTCTTTTCGGCAGTATGAATGTTTTCCTCCCTTCCTTCTGGCATCTTCTCCACTCTTTATGTTGACGATCTCATTCTTTGCTGTCGGGGTGATGATTCGCCGCTACTTCAACGGCGGCTTCAACTTGCGATTGATGCCGTGTCATCTTGGGCCACCAATCATGACTTCAAGTTCTCTACTACTAAGACTTGTGCCATGACTTTTACTCGGAAGCGGGTCGTTCTTTGTCCCCTCTTTGTCACTTTATGGTCATTCCCTTGTGTACAAAGATTCTGCAAAGCTTTTGGAGTTATTCTTTGACACTCGTTTGTCTTGGTCACCCCATGTCTCTTACCTCCGTGTTGAATGCTCTAAGGCCCATAACCTACTTAAGGTTTTGCCCCATACTACTTAGGGAGAGGATAGGCGCACGCTCCTCTATTTACATTCCTCTCTCGTCCTGTCTAAGCTCGATTATGGTTGCCCTGCATACTCTTCTGCTTCTCCTCCTACTCTTCGCCGTCTTGATCCTTTGCACCATACTGGGTTGCGCCTCAGCTCTGGTGCTTTTCGTTCAACTCCTACCCTCAGCTTTTACACTGACACTGGCTTTCTGTCTCTCTAGGATCGCTGTGATCGCTACAGTATTCGCAATCTTGCGAGATCCTTACAGCATCCTCACTCTCGCCTCTATCGTGCTTTGACTTTTACCCCTCCTGTAGTTCCTGTTCCTCTTCACATCCTTCCTCTTTCTGTCCGTTTGTTTCGCTTACAGGATTCTCTTTCAGTTCATATTACTAATGTTTTTCCTCGTTCCATCCTTGCCCCCGTGGAGGGTCCCCCTTCCCTAATTTTGTACTTCTCTGACCCACATCACAATCTTTTACCCCTCCTACAGTTCTGAAACGCCTCTTCCTTGAGCACTTTTCTTCTCACTCCCATTCGATGGGAGTGAGAAGAAACTCCGATGGGTCTTCTCACTCCAATGGGTCTAAGTCTGCTGGCAATGTGGGCTACTCTGTTGTTTTTCCTGACAACACTTGTGTCGCCTTCCTCCGGACGCTAGCATCTTCACAGCAGAACTTTGTTATTCTCTATGCTCTTCGTCTCCTGCTTTCCCGGTGTCGATCCTCTTTTGTGGTGGTAGTTGACTCTCATAGTGCCCTCGTGGCGTTAGGATCCTTTAATCCGGTCCACCCGGTGGTTGTCGAGATTCAACATTGGCTGTTTCTTATCTCCAGTAAATTTAAGTCGGTTGCATTTTGCTGGGTTCCTAGCCATGTTGGTGTCTCTTCAAATGAGCGTGGGGATGCTGCCACTAAGGAAGCTATCCGCGCTAGTCCCATCTTTCATAAAAAATTAACTTATTCCGACTTTTACCCAGTTATTCATGCCTCCATCCTTGCCCGCTGGCAGAGTTGTTAGTCTTCTACTATTGGTAACAAACTACGTACTCTTAAGAGTCGTGTGTCCCAGTGGCCTTCCTCCTGCCACCGTATTTAGCAGTGGGAAACGGCTCTTCAGAGGTTTTGTATTGGCCACACACCCGTTTAACTCAAGGTCACTTAATGAAGCGCCGCCCTACTCCTTATTGTCCAAATTGCATTGTCCCTCTTACGGTCGTGCATATCCTTTTTGCATGTCCTGACTTCCAGGACGAGTGTGTCTCTTGTTTCCCGACCGTTCCCCGCGTTCACTTCTCCCTCGATAGAATTCTTGGCGACTCGAATACTTTTGATATCGTTCGCCTTATGCGTGTCTGTTCTCGTATTGGCATCCTTGGTGATATTTAGCGCCCTCTGATTATCCCACACAGTTGATGGTGCTACATAGCCTTTCCGGTTTGGTGCCTTCTGTTGATTTGGTGCCTTCTTAGGGGCTATTTAACAGGAACTATGAGAGTTGTTGTAGGTTATTCATAATTTATTATCCTGATACATGTGAAAGGTGCTGCAACTGGGCCAAGTTTCAGCATCTCAGCCTAAATAGAGAAGGAGAAAAAAAAATTATACAATTTTTCAACAATGTTCAATTGCTTTCACAGCCCACAATTGTGATCCAAAATCATTTCTATGACACTCGGCTATGACCTTACTATATAATAAAGATTTGCACCAAGGATTTTTATCCCAGATGTATTTAGTGCAATAATACATATTTTTAAAGTTTCCCAAAAACGTATGCAACAAAATGAAGTTTATCATTATTTATAAAATCAATAAATCTACGTAGATAAGAAGAACTACATGTGTTTTTAGAGGCATAAACTCTACATATAATGTGCAAGTTTCATGTAAATTGAATAATAAATAAAGGCTGTGAAGGCAGATCTAGTTGTAAAAGTTGGAGTGGGGTAGCGCGCCGCAACAAGTTACTCATACTCGTGGCTGAGAGGCCACCACAATCTTCACTCGTGACAATGCATGATTTACCGCATTGCGGCCAGCTCGTACCTTCTATGGAGAGCTCGCATGCATCTAGCTTTCAATGCTTTTCTCTTGTGCGTTTGGTACGTCATATTGCAGTACAAATAGCAAAGATAGCATGAGTTCTGGGAGATATTGTGAGAGCGCGTCAACGATACATCCTCTAGCTGAGGGACACACACAGTGACTGACTGCTAAGCCAGGAACCCCAACCTCTCTCTCACACGAGACTGTTGCCAATGAGTGAGTTTATATTCGTTTTATGCATAACATGTTATTTTCAACGCTATTACAAAATATTAGACTTCTACAACGTAAGACACAATACCCCGCGGCACACCCAAGCCGCGAGGACCGGATTCACGAAAGTTGCAGCGGGAAATTTGACTCTAATTACGTTATTTTTCAAGATAACATAAAACGGTTTGCACCACAGTGTTGCCAGAACGTTGTAGTATTTTTCGTAATTTTTCGTAAATATTCCATTTTACTTCGGATTCTCGGGTCCCTTGGCCCCTTACTTACACCCTCCCCGTGTTACCCAACAGGTTCACACCCTCCCCGTGTTACCCAACAGGTTCACACCCTCCCCGTGTTACCCAACAGGTTCACACCCTCCCCGTGTTACCCAACGGTGACGCACCCTCCCCGTGTTACCCAACGGTGACGCACCCTCCCCGTGTTACCCAACGGTGACGCACCCTCCCCGTGTTACCCAACGGTGACGCACCCTCCCCGTGTTACCCAACGGTGACGCACCCTCCCCGTGTTACCCAACGGTGACGCACCCTCCCCGTGTTACCCAACGGTGACGCACCCTCCCCGTGTTACAAAACGGTGACGCACCCTCCCCGTGTTACAAAACGGTGACGCACCCTCCCCGTGTTACCCAACGGTGACGCACCCTCCCCGTGTTACCCAACGGTGACGCACCCTCCCCGTGTTACCCAACGGTGACGCACCCTCCCCGTGTTACCCAACGGTGACGCACCCTCCCCGTGTTACCCAACGGTGACGCACCCTCCCCGTGTTACCCAACGGTGACGCACCCTCCCCGTGTTACCCAACCGAGACGCAACGCTCCCCGTGTTACCCAACCGAGACGCAACGCTCCCCGTGTTACCCAACCGAGACGCACCGCTCCCCGTGCCACCCTACCGAGACGCACCGCTCCCCGTGCCACCCTACCGAGACGCACCGCTCCCCGTGCCACCCTACCGAGACGCACCGCTCCCCGTGCCACCCTACCGAGACGCACCGCTCCCCGTGCCACCCTACCGAGACGCACCGCTCCCCGTGCCACCCTACCGAGACGCACCGCTCCCCGTGCCACCCTACCGAGACGCACCGCTCCCCGTGCCACCCTACCGAGACGCACCGCTCCCCGTGCCACCCTACCGAGACGCACCGCTCCCCGTGCCACCCTACCGAGACGCACCGCTCCCCGTGCCACCCTACCGAGACGCACCGCTCCCCGTGCCACCCTACCGAGACGCACCGCTCCCCGTGCCACCCTACCGAGACGCACCGCTCCCCGTGCCACCCTACCGAGACGCACCGCTCCCCGTGCCACCCTACCGAGACGCACCGCTCCCGGCCCCGTGCCACGCCTGCACCCTACCGAGACGCACCGCTCCCCGTGCCACCCTACCGAGACGCACCGCTCCCCGTGCCACCCTACCGAGACGCACCGCTCCCCGTGCCACCCTACCGAGACGCACCGCTCCCCGTGCCACCCTACCGAGACGCACCGCTCCCCGTGCCACCCTACCGAGACGCACCGCTCCCCGTGCCACCCTACCGAGACGCACCGCTCCCCGTGCCACCCTACCGAGACGCACCGCTCCCCGTGCCACCCTACCGAGACGCACCGCTCCCCGTGCCACCCTACCGAGACGCACCGCTCCCCGTGCCACCCTACCGAGACGCACCGCTCCCCGTGCCACCCTACCGAGACGCACCGCTCCCCGTGCCACCCTACCGAGACGCACCGCTCCCCGTGCCACCCTACCGAGACGCACCGCTCCCCGTGCCACCCTACCGAGACGCACCGCTCCCCGTGCCACCCTACCGAGACGCACCGCTCCCCGTGCCACCCTACCGAGACGCACCGCTCCCCGTGCCACCCTACCGAGACGCACCGCTCCCCGTGCCACCCTACCGAGACGCACCGCTCCCCGTGCCACCCTACCGAGACGCACCGCTCCCCGTGCACCCTACCGAGACGCACCGCTCCCCGTGCCACCCTACCGAGACGCACCGCTCCCCGTGCCACCCTACCGAGACGCACCGCTCCCCGTGCCACCCTACCGAGACGCACCGCTCCCCGTGCCACCCTACCGAGACGCACCGCTCCCCGTGCCACCTACCGAGACGCACCGCTCCCCGTGCCACCCTACCGAGACGCACCGCTCCCGTGCCACCCTACCGAGACGCACCGCTCCCCGTGCCACCCTACCGAGACGCACCGCTCCCCGTGCCACCCTACCGAGACGCACCGCTCCCCGTGCCACCCTACCGAGACGCACCGCTCCCCGTGCCACCCTACCGAGACGCACCGCTCCCGTGCCACCCTACCGAGACGCACCGCTCCCCGTGCCACCCTACCGAGACGCACCGCTCCCCGTGCCACCCTACCGAGACGCACCGCTCCCGTGCCACCCTACCGAGACGCACCGCTCCCCGTGCCACCCTACCGAGACGCACCGCTCCCCGTGCCACCCTACCGAGACGCACCGCTCCCCGTGCCACCCTACCGAGACGCACCGCTCCCCGTGCCACCCTACCGAGACGCACCGCTCCCCGTGCCACCCTACCGAGACGCACCGCTCCCCGTGCCACCCTACCGAGACGCACCGCTCCCCGTGCCACCCTACCGAGACGCACCGCTCCCCGTGCCACCCTACCGAGACGCACCGCTCCCCGTGCCACCCTACCGAGACGCACCGCTCCCCGTGCCACCCTACCGAGACGCACCGCTCCCCGTGCCACCCTACCGAGACGCCCGCCTCCCCGTGCCACCCTACCGAGACGCACCGCTCCCCGTGCCACCCTAACCGAGACGCACCGCTCCCCGTGCCACCCTACCGAGACGCACCGCTCCCCGTGCCACCCTACCGAGACGCACCGCTCCCCGTGCCACCCTACCGAGACGCACCGCTCCCCGTAGCCACCCTACCGAGACGCACCGCTCCCCGTGCCACCCTACCGAGACGCACCGCTCCCCGTGCCACCCTACCGAGACGCACCGCTCCCCGTGCCACCCTACCGAGACGCACCGCTCCCCGTGCCACCCTACCGAGACGCACCGCTCCCCGTGCCACCCTACCGAGACGCACCGCTCCCCGTGCCACCCTACCGAGACGCACCGCTCCCCGTGCCACCCTACCGAGACGCACCGCTCCCCGTGCCACCCTACCGAGACGCACCGCTCCCCGTGCCACCCTACCGAGACGCACCGCTCCCCGTGCCACCCTACCGAGACGCACCGCTCCCCGTGCCACCCTACCGAGACGCACCGCTCCCCGTGCCACCCTACCGAGACGCACCGCTCCCCGTGCCACCCTACCGAGACGCACCGC
>NC_091162.1:40750968-40814771 GCF_040958095.1 Procambarus clarkii | reverse complement strand
AGTGACACTGTATCCATCACAAATTTATATTTCTTTATTTATTAATACAAGAGTAATTACATTCTTTTACAACCACTAGCATGCATTGCGTTTCGAGCAGGTCCTTAATCTAAAGGGGCCCGGTGAACGTGCTGACCTAGTAACTATGAAAAAATAATGACAAATTTCAAACAAGTAAGTAATTATGAAAAGAAGGCACCAAACCGGGAAGGCTATGTAGCACCATCAAATGTGCGGGATAATCAGAGGGCACTAAATATCACCAAGGATGCCAGTACGAGAACAGAATCGCATAAGGCAAAAGATATCAAAAGTATCTGAGCTGTCAAGCATACTATTGAAGGACAAGTGACCGCGAGGGATGACACACACTCGTCCCGGAAGTCAGGACATTCAACAAGGATATGCACGACCGTAAGAGAGAGAATGCAATTTGGAGGGGTAAAAGCTAGTGATGCGGGTTAAGGATGTACAAAACTGCGGAAGGGGGGACTCTCCATGGGGCAAAGAAGGAACAACACGAGGAGAAATATAAGAAATACGAACTGAAAGAGAACCCTGTAAGCAAGATAACCGGACAGAAAGAGGAAGGTGGCAAAGAGGAACAGGAATCGCAGGAGGAGCAAAAGTTAAAAGCACGACAGAGGCAAGAGGAAGGATGTTGCAGGGACCGCGCAAGATAGCCAAGACAGTAGCGATCACGGTGGTCCTGGAGAGGTAGGAAGCCAGTGTCATCATATAAGCTGAGGACGGGAGTCAAACGATTGGCACCAGAACTGAGGCGCAACCCAGTATGGTGCAAAGCATCAAGACAACGAAGAGTAGAAGGAGAAGCAGACGAACAAGCAGGGCAACCAGAATCGAGCTTAGACAGGATGAGAGAGGAATGTAAAGCGAGTAGAGTGCTCCTGTCCGCTCTGCAAGAAGTATGGGACAATACCCGAAGGAGGGGTAAGGACCTTAAAGCATTCAACACGGAGGTAAGATATGGGGCGACCAAGACAAACGTGTCAAAAATCAACCCCAAAAGCTTAGCAGAATCCTTGCACACAAGGGGGTGACCATAAAGCGACAAAGAAGGACGAAGTACGACACGCTTCCGAGTAAAAGTTATAGCATTGGTCTTAGATGTAGAGAACCTCAAGCCATGATCAGTGGCCCAAAACGACACGGCATCAAACGCAAGTTGAAGCCAGCGTTGAAGGAGAGGCGAATCATCACCCTGACAGCAAAGGGTAAGATCATCGACATAGAGAGCGGAGAAGACGCCTGAAGGAAGAGAGGAAAGAAGACCATTGATGGCAACCAGAAAAAGAGTAGTACTCAGAACACGACCCTGCGGCACACCTTCGTACTGCTGAAAAGAGGCAGAGAGAGCGGTACCAATCCTCACCCGAAAGGAACGACGAGACAAAGCTGCGGAGAAAGAGAGGGAGCTGACCACGAAGGCCAAAAGAATGAAGTTGGATTAGAATATAATATCACCAAGTGGTGTTGTAAGCAGTTTTCCAGGTCAAAAAGGACGGCAACAACGGAGGTCTTCGCAGCAAAAGCAGTATGCATATAAACCACTAAGTTCACCAGGACATCTGATGTGCTGTGGCACTTGCGGAAACCAATTTGAGAAGAGGAGAGGTGGTGATGGTGTTCTAAGAACCATATCAGACGAACGTTAACCATACGTTCAAAGAGTTTGCAGACAGAAATTGTGAGGGCAATAGGCGAAAGTCCTTAAGGGATATTCCCAGAGACCCCGGTTTGCGAACAGGGAGGACAACGGCATCGAGCCAGTCCTCAGGAACTGACGACGACTCCCAGATCCGTTTATTAACCTAGATGTAATTCACATTGCCGAGGAATATGTACACACTGTAACCTGTGATGAAGTCCCTAAGGCTCTCACTCTTAATGAAATCCGTACTGCAACCCTAGAGGACCCAACTCTGCAAGCAACAGTGGATGCATTGACTAAGAAAAAGTTTCCACGCATCAGGAGTCAACTCCCCTCAGGAGTTAACCAAGATGCATTCAAAGCACTTGAACGCATCCAGACAGAATTAAGTGTTACGCAACAACGCGACACTGTGCTGCGAGGTACTCGTATCGTCATTCCAGCTGTTCTCCAGCAACGTGCTCTGAAGCTTGCACATCAAGGACACCAAGGTCTTGTTAGGACCAAACAGCTGCTACGAGAAAAGGTATGGTTTCCTGGCATTGATCGTCAAGCAAAGGATATGCATGATGCCTGTGTCCCTTGCCAAGCTGCAGTGGATACTTCAAGACCAACACCTCTACAACCTTTACCACTACCTGCTGCACCATGGACGGAAGTATCGATGGACTTCTGCGGACCGCTACCAACTGGAGAGTACTTGATGGTAGTCATTGATGATCACTCACGTTATCCAGAAGTAGAAATCATCACTTCCACATCTGTAAAGGCTGTCATCCCGAAACTCGACAAGATCTTTTCAAACTTTGGCATTCCTGAAGTTGTCAAGACGGACAATAGACCGCCATTCCATGGACAAGACTTCGTCAACTTTGCTGAGCATATCGGATTCAAACACCGCCGTGTGATACCACTACATCCACAAGCAAATGGAGAAGTCGAGAGATTCATGCAACATGAAAACAGCATATGAGCACAGCACACCGCTCTCATGAAAGCGGTATGCTGTGCTTATGCCGAAGGATGATCCTGGAAACAAGCTATGTATGCTTTTCTCAGGAACTACCGTGCAACACCACATGGAGCACTGGGCAAGTCGCCTGGCGTATTTTTATTTGGACGTCCTATGAGAATCACACGACCTGTCATGCCAGCCGAGGTAACGGATAAACGTCTCTCTCAGAAGGATGCACTAGTCAAGGGCAAAATGAAAATTGCTCATGATCAACGTGCAAAGGAACAATTCATAAAGGTTGGAGATACTGTTCTCGTTAAAAAGAAAAAAAAGAGGGAAAGCTGGATATGCCGTATGATACAAAACCATATAAAGTGATTAGTGTAAAAGGAACTATGGTAACAGCAAGTAATAGAGATCATAGTATTACACGTAATATGGCTTATTTCAAAGTGATTCCAACTAGTGTAGAAAATGATGAAGTGCAAAGCTGTACAAAGGAAAAAGAAAAAATGAGTTATAACCCGACAAACAATTCATCAAGGGATGTTCGTGTGTTTAAGGACTCTCGTCCTAAACGTCATGTTAAACGCCCTACACGATTTGATGATTAATTGTGTTCCTATGTAATGCAAAGTATTTACTTATTATGCTAAGCAAAATTTAATATTGTTTGAATAATGCAGATCTCTCATTCAATATTTTGTAACTTTGTATTACAGTTTCTTTCATGTTTGTTTAACATTGCATTTGTAATTTTAACATTGAAATCCTTTGTGGTAAAGATTAAGTTGTTTAAATTCTTTGTGCGCTTAATTAATGTTAAATGTATGCAATATCTCTTGATATGTAAATAACTTACTTTGTGTCAATAACTTTGCTTTGTGCTACAAGCATGGTCGACATCCTGTATTCATTCTTTTTAAAGAAAAGGAGGGATGTCATGTTCATAGAAAACGGTACCATCCGTTTGTATGTGCTGCGGCTCAGACGCGAGCAAGAGGTAAACAAGAAAGCATACAGTACGCCACCAGCTTGGAAGTAGCTAGTCATGTAATCGTTTATAAGTATTAAAGTCAGTAACCAAGCAATGGCTTTATATCAGCCCTACAACCAAGACTTCCTCAGCAACACACAAACACCACAGATAGGAGAGACCAGAGATGAGACTCTGGAGGAAGAGAGGGAGATTACCACGGAAACCAAACGAACGGAGCTGGGAAAGAATATGGTATCGCCAGGTGGTGTCATACGCCTTTTTCAGGTCAAAAAGAACAGCAACAGCAAAGGTCTTCGCAGCAAAAGCAGTACAAATAAAGACCAAGTTCACAAGGCCATCAGTCGTGCTGCGACACTTGTGAAGGCCAAATTGGGAAGGGGAGAGGTGGTGATTGCATTACAAGAACCATATCGTACAGATATTGACCACGCGCTGAGAGAATTTGCAGATGCAACTCGTGAGAGCAATGGGGCGGAAGTGTTTAGGGGATAACCCCAGAGAGCCAGGTTTCCAAATAGTAAGAACAATCGCCTCAAGCCAATCCTTAGGGACTGACGACGACTCCAAGACACGGTTACAAATACTTAGTAAAAACTGAAACGTGTATGGAGGGAGATGGCAAAGCATCTCATAATGAATATCATCTGAGCTCGCCGCCATAGAACCGCAGAGGGCCAGGGTAGACTGAGGTTCCGAGAGAAAAGATTGTTATAAGGAAGCTGAAGAGAAGTGCAAAAATCTTAGGGACAAGATTCAAGTAGGGGCTTACGTGTAAGGAAAGGAGGAAGATGAGAGCCGGAGCTAACAGTCGAAAAGTGAGAACCCAGTTCAGTCGTGACCGACACCGGATCCGCCACAATAGAACCACGGAGGTGAAGGACAGGCGAGACAGGTGGAACAAACTTGCCCGCTCTCTTGCAAGATTTTCTTCCAGATCAGGGGCAGAGGAGTGTCAGACATAATGGTGGAAACAAAAGATCTCCAACCCTCATGTTTAACCGTATGGATGGCCCACCGCACCTGCCCTCTGAAACAAAACAAAAGAAACGGGCGTCCTTCGGCAACGGTGTTTCTTCCAGGCTGCACTCTTATAGCGGACAGCCCGAGCACAGTCTACATTCCACCAGGGAACGCACTTCCACGCGCCCTTGGAGGTAGAGTGAGGAACAGAGCAGAGGGCAGCATCAAAAACAGTGTCATAAAAGAGGAGGAGGATCAGAGGGATTGGGGGAGAGGCAGATCAGAGAGGTCGGAAAGAGTAGTAGGCAAAGTGAAGGGATTCCATCAGCAGTGGCAAACTGCCACCTCGGGACGGAGAGGGGAGGGCAAAAAGAGAAGACAAGGATGGGGAAAGGGTCCCTGTTATGTTTTTCATCAAGAACCTGCCAGGGGAAGTCCAAATAAAGAGAAGACGAGCAGAGAGAAAGATCAAGACAGGAAAGGGCACGAATGCGAGAGTCAACACGAGTTGGCTCACCAGAATTCAGGAGAGAGAGAGAGAGAGAGAAGAAAAAGAGGACAAAAGGTTCAAGGCGGCAGCCCCGGGTGTTTGTCAGAACATCACTCCCAGAGGGTATGCCGACAGTTAAAAATCACCCAAAAGGAGCATAGGGAGGGGACTCCTGGTGAGGCGTTCAACAGGCGAGTAAGATCAGGAAGAGAAAGTGGGACATTTGGGGGAAGCTAAATGAAACGGACTGTATACCACTTACTCACAAAGATACGGGCTACAGAACACTGAATGGGCGACTGAAAAAGAAGGGGAACGAAGTGAATATCAGTATGAATCAAGAGAGCAGTAGAGGTAGGGGCCTCAGTAATAGCTGGAGGCGAACAGAGAAATGAATAACCACGGAAGCGACCAGGACGAGCACCAAACATTGGCTCCTGGAGACAAAAACAAAGCGGGGAAAACCGAGTGATCAGAAGTTGGAGTTTATGGAAGTTGGCATAAAAACCACGAATATTCCATTGAAGAACAGACAAAAAAGAAAGAACAGAAAAAGAGATAAGAAGGGAGAAACAAAGGTAAAGCAGAACACAGTAAACTAAGGAAGAACAAGATCAGGGTCAGTGAAATCAAGGTAATGGGGCAGAGGTAAAGCTAGCAAATATAACCGAGACAAGTGTGAGATTTTTTCTACGCCTACCTCCCTTAGGAGGTGAACTTCAAGTTTAAAGGCTGCACACGGCAGTTAAGCATGAGTCCAATAGAAAAAGGAAAAGCGGGAGCAAACCGCCAGGCTTCCACCACTAGGCTGAAAACCTGTCCACATAGGCCGCTGGCTCCTCCTGGTTAACCAGGACGTTAAAACTAATAAAGGGTAACCGACGGGTTCTCACAATCAAATATTTATATTTGATGTGGCGCTATGAATTGGAATTCGAATTCCCAAGAACAGCCGTCATATCAAAAGATCACATCAACATTCAATCGTATAAAGCAGAACATGAGTGTAAAAGAATGGTTGAAGGGTTGACATCAAAGACCGTTTTCTATAAAATAAACAATTTATTAATAACAAGAGATTAAACTACTACATTATCGAGTTTACATTACGTTAATGTCCATCCAGTGGCACTATAACAACCAGCTAAATAGCAACCCTTGCTGTGCGGCTGCATACTGAACTAACCTGAACACAGGTGTGCCCACTGATGACACAATATTGCAAATCAAAAAAATATCACAGACTTAGTTACACTACAGAGAGTGACTTGTTACGTTAATGTCCATCCAGTGGCATTTGCAACACAGCTATTCAACAGCCCCTCGAGAAATGACAGCAGTCTCCATCTTGCTGACACTTCGGGCGGACCAGTGAACTAACTGAACAATGATGGATGCCCACTGATGACACAAGCTTGCAATCAATATTGTCACTGCTTCACGGTGAACAGATACTATAATCACAATCTTAAGGGTCATCCAACCATAACAGGAGAGACCCACGTAACTAGGCGGGTAGTCCAACAGTGACTCCCCCTATCACAACCCAGTGTGAACACTCTTTGCAACCCCCTGCAACAAGTTGCACTGTAAACAGTAAACAAAGCCAGGCAAGGTGGGATTCTGAGACACGGCTCCAGTAATCCCTAAGTTACTTTACTCTCGTCACCAGACGATAAACAAAAGAAATTGCCTTAATCAATTACAAAATTGATTATGTGATTAATTACGTTAATTGACTGAACACAGCAGTCAGCAACAAAGTACTACGTTCATCACAGCCAATTGTCTCTCTTAGACAACAGCATGATAGTACTCTACGTTAATCATCAACACTTGTCTCTCTTAACACAAGTCATCTTGTTAACAATAACTCAAGAATCTTACATTACATCACACTTGACTCCTTGCAAGTATTCAGTGAGTAATTCTTAATTAAGGTCAAACGGACCACTAATTACATCCCAATTGAGTTACGTTAACTAAACCTACCCTAACTTGGTAGCTTCTCAACAGTCTATGTCAAAATTTACTTTAATGAGTTAATTACCCTAATTAATCCTGAGCAATTAATTAACTGTCACAAAGACCGATAATTAATCATACATAAATACGTCTCACTCCGCACTGCCTAAGCAGGTCTCATCAAACACTGTGAATTCACGGGAGAGGAGTTAATTACTCCCCTAATTAACAAGAGTGCATCTTAATCCACTGTCCTCGGACAGGATAAATTTAATATAACGAGTTATGCTAGCTCCCTGACCTCGCTTTACTGAGTCATTTGAGTCCTCAAGACTTCAGACGTTAATTACTCCACTAATTATCATGAGCCACTAATTGCTATACCCCAGAAAGGTAATTAGTTTCGAGCAAATTACGTTAACAGAAATACTGACAGACTCTGGCAGATCCTCTCCCACTTCGTGAATTCATGATGAGAAGTAAGTAAGTAATTATCAAAAGAAGGCACCAAACCGGGAAGGCTATGTAGCACCATCAAATACGCAAAATAATCAGAAGGCGCTAAATATCACCAAGGATGCCAATACGAGAACAAAAACGCATAAGGCGAACGATATCAAAAGTATCCGAGTCACCAAGAATTCTATCGAGGGACAGGTGACCGCGAGGGGCGGTCGGAAAGCAAGACATACGCTCGTCCTGGAAGTCAGGACATTCAAGAAGGATATGCACGACCGTAAGAGGGACAATGCAACTAGGACAATAAGGAGCAGGGGCGGCGCTCCATCAAGTGACCATGGGTTAAGCGAGTATGGCCAATACGCAACCTCGCCAGAGCTGTTTCCCACTGCCGGTTACGGTGGAAGGAGGACTGCCACGAGGAAACACAACATTTAAGAGTACGTAGCTTGTTACCAGTAACAGACAACCAAGAAGCCTGCCAACGGGTAAGGACTGAGGAATGGATAACCGGGTAAAAGTCGGAATACGGAATGCCCTTACGAGAGATGGGACAAGAGCGGACAGCTTCCTTGGCGGCAGCATCCGCACGCTCATTTAAAGACACACCAATATGGCTGGGAACCCAACAAAACTCAACCGACTTAAATTTACTATGAACGAGAAACAGCCAATGCTGGATCTCGACAACCACTGGATGAACTGGATAAAAGGACCCGAGAGCCATGAGGGCACTACGAGAGTCAACAACAACTACAAAGGAAGACTGACAACGAGAAAGTAGGAGACGAAGAGCATAGAGAATAGCATAAAGTTCCGCTGTAAAGATGCTAGTCTCCGGAGGCAAGCGACACATATAAGTGCGATCAGGAAAAACAACAGAGTAGCCAACACCGTCCGCTGACTTAGACCCATCGGTGAAGACAGAAACGGAGCGGGAGTGAGAAGAAAAGTGCTCGAGGAAAAAGCGTTTTAGAACCGTAGGAGGGGTAAAAGCTTTAGTGATACGGGTCAAGGAAGTACAAAACCGCGGAAGAGGGACCCTCCACGGGGGCAAAGAAGGAACAACACGAGGAGAAACATCAGAAATACGAACGGAAAGAGAATCCTGCAGGCGAGATAACCGGACAGAAAGAGGGAGGTGGTGAAGAGGAACAGGAACCGCAGGAGGGGTAAAAGTTAAAGCACGACAGAGGCGAGAGGAAGGATGTTGCAAGGACTGCGCAAGATAGCGAAGACAGTAGCGATCACGGCGGTCCTGGAGAGACAGGAAGCCAGTGTCAACATACAAGCTAAGGACGGGAGTCGAACGAAAGGCACCAGAACTGAGGCGCAACCCAGTATGGTGCAAAGCATCAAGACGGCGAAGAGTAGAAGGAGAAGCAGACGAGTAAGCAGGGCAACCATAATCGAGCTTAGACAGGACGAGAGAAGAATGTAAAGCCAGGAGAGTGCGCCTATCTGCCCCCCAAGAAGTATGGGACAAGACCCGAAGGAGGGTAAGGGCCTTAGAGCACTCAACACGGAGGTAAGAGATATGGGGAGACCAAGACAAACGAGTGTCAAGGAATAACCCCAAAAGCTTCGCGGAATCTTTGTATTCAAGGGGATGACCATAAAGAGACAAAGAGGGACGAAGAACAACCCGTTTCTGCGTAAATGTCATGGCACAAGTCTTAGAAGTAGAGAACTTGAAGCCATGATCAGTGGCCCAAGACGACACGGCATCAATTGCAAGTTGAAGCCGGCGTTGAAGGAGAGGCGAATCATCACCCTGACAACAAAGGGTAAGATCATCGACATAGAGAGCGGAGAAGACACCAGAAGGAAGAGAGGAAAGAAGACCATTGAGGGCAACCAGAAAAAGAGTAGTGCTCAGAACACTACCCTGGGGCACACCTTCGTATTGCTGAAAAGAGGGAGAGAGAGCGGTACCAAGGCGCACCCGAAAGGAACGACGAGAGAGGAAGCTGCGGAGAAAAAGAGGGAGATGACCACGAAGGCCAAAAGAATGAAGTTGAGATAGGATATGATAACGCCAAGTGGTGTCGTAAGCCTTTTCCAGGTCAAAAAGGACGGCAACAACGGAGGTCTTCGCAGCAAAAGCAGTACGAATATAGACCTCCAAGTTCACCAGGACATCTGTCGTGCTGCGGCACTTGCGGAAACCAAATTGAGAAGGGGAGAGGAGGTGATGGTGTTCCAGGAACCACATCAGACGAACGTTAACCATACGTTCAAAAAGTTTGCAGACACAACTTGTGAGAGCAATAGGGCGAAAGTCCTTAGGGGAAGTACCCAGAGACCCCGGTTTGTGAACAGGGAGGACAACGGCATCGAGCCAGTCCTCAGGGACTGACGACGACTCCCAGATCCGATTATACAGACTCAGTAAATACTGAGACGTGCTCGGAGGGAGATGGCGAAGCATCTCATAATGAATACCATCGGAGCCCGCCGCCGTAGAACCGCAGAGGGCCAGAGCAGAACGAAGTTCAGAGAGAGAGAAGGGATCATTATAGGGAAGCTGAAGATGAGTGCAGAAATCTAAAGGACGAGACTCAAGGACAGGTTTACGAAGAAGGAAAGATTGGGGAAGATGAAGACCAGAGCTAACAGAAGAAAAGTGGGAACCCAGTTCGGAAGCGACCTGCAACGGGTCCGCCACAAGAGTATCATGGAGGTGAAGGACCGGTGAAACATCGGGAACGAACTTACCCGCTATCTTGCGGATACGCTTCCAGATCTGGGCCAGAGGGGTTTCGGACGTAATTGTTGAGACATAAGATGCCCAACATTCACGTTTAGCCGTATGGATGGCCCTACGGGCCACCGCACTCGCTTTCCGAAAGAAAAGAAAAGAATCGGTCGTCTGCCTACGGCGGTGCCTCTTCCAGGCTGCACGCTTACAGCGGACAGCCCGAGCACAGTCCGCATTCCACCAGGGAACGCACTTCCGTGGACCCCGAGAGGAAGAGCGAGGAATAGAGCGGAGGGCAGCGTTGAAGACAGTGTCATGAAAAAGGAGGAGAGCGCGAGAGAGAGGCAGAAGGGAGCGGTCAGAGAGAGCAGCACTGAGGGTAAATAGGGTCCAGTCTGCCTTAGCAAACTGCCACCTAGGGAAAGAGAGGGAAGGGTGAAAAGAGAAAAAGGAAACAAGGATGGGGAAATGATCACTTCCATGGAGGTCATCAAGAACCTGCCACGTGAAATCTAAGTAAAGAGAAGAAGAGCAGAGAGAAAGATCAAGACAAGAAAGGGTGCGAGTCCGAGAGTCCAAATGAGTGGGCTCACCAGAATTCAGAAGAGACAGGGAAGAAGATAGGAGAAACGGCTCAAGGAGGCGACCCCGGGTATTCGTCAGAACGTCACCCCAAAGAGAATGACGACAATTGAAGTCACCCAGCAGGAGCACAGGCTCCGGCAAGGAGTCTAGGAGGTGTTTCAAATCAGGAAGAAAGAGCGGGACACTCGGGGGGAGATAAATGGAACAAACTGTGTACCATTTCCCCACAAAGATACGAGCAGCAGAACAATGGAGAGGCGAAGGAAAAAGTAAAGGAACAAAGGGAACATCTGCACGAATCAAGAGAGCAGAAGAATTAGAAGCCCCAGCAATGGCTGGGGGGGGGGGGGGAGAGAAAGGAATAGCCACGAAAACGACCAGGACGAGCACCAAGCATTGGCTCCTGGAGACAGACACAAAGGGGCGAAAACCGCGAAATCAGAAGTTGGAGTTCGAGGAAATTGGCGTAATAACCTCGAACGTTCCATTGAAGAATGGACAACAACGGGAAGAGAAAGGACAAAAACAGAGAACAAGGAAGAAACAAAGGCGAAAGAGCAACAGAGCACGTTAAAGAATATCAGGGTCGGGATCAGGGTCAGCAAAGTCAGGGTTAGGGGGCATGGGTAAACTGAGCAAAGACTGAGGGAAGGAAACGGGAGAACAGATCAGAGGTGGGCGGGCGGGGTCCGGAGGAGGAGGAGGGAGGAGGAGGAGGGAGGAGGAGGAGACAACGGAGAGGAGCAGTCAAGGACAGCAGTAGGAAGAGGGGGAGTAGGAAGAGGGGGAGTAGAAAGAGGGGAGCGCACCCCAGCAAGAGCAGCAACCGAAAGGGAAGCAGGGGCCAAAGAAACCTCCATAGCAGGAACAGGGGGCGCAACCACTGAAACGGGAGGGGAAGGAGTAACAGAGCCAGAAGTAGGAGCTAAGGAAGAAAGCGAAGCCTTCTTACCCGCCGGGGAAGAGGAAGGAGAGGAGCCAGGCTTACGCTTCTGACTTAAAGAGACAGGTGTCCCAGCAACTACGTACCGGGCAACGGATTCCAGTGTCTCAACAGGAGAAGCCGAACGAGAGCACACACGACGGCCGTTAGGAGAGCGATGGACATCCGCCTGCACCGACAGGCGGCGGGGAGAGCCGATAGATGGAGGAAGAGGATGGGAAGGAGGATCGGAGGGGGACGAGGAAGAAGACACAGGAGACATGACAGATCGGGTTGAAAGAAGGGGAACCCCAGACAGAGGACCAGGAGGGGGACCCCTCGGGAAAGAACTCAAAGGAACAGAGGAGGGGGCAGTGGGTGTATCAGGGTCCAAGGCCCGGAAACGGTTGAGAGTCTGAGGAAGGGGGGAAGGACGAGGAGAGGAAGAGCGCAACACGCGAGCATAAGAGATGTTAGTATAAGGCGGGAGCCAGCGAACCTGGCGCCTCGCCTCAGGAAAAGACAAACGCTCCCGGTGCTTCAGGTTAAGGACGGCCGCCTCAAGCTTGTAATGGACACAGGCACGGGAGAACGTAGGATGGGCCTCACCGCAGTTGAGGCAGCGAGCTTGGGGAGAAGTGCACTCCGACTTAGAGTGACCTTCACTCCCACACAAAGGACAGAGAGAGACAGTCCCAGAGCAGCGGAGGGCACCATGCCCAAACCTCCAGCACTTATTACAAAGTCGAGGAGAAGGAATATACTCCTGGACAGAGCACCGAGCACCAGCAAGAATGACAGAGGATGGAAGGGTCCTACCATCAAAGGTGATCTTCACAACGCGAAGGGGTTGACGGCGACGACCACGAGGGGGACGAGTAAACGAGTCAACCTGGAGGACAGAATGGCCTTGGGCATCAAGGATATGCCGAATATCATCGTGGCAATCCTGCAGATTCCGAACACCGGTTGCAACATGGGGTGGGAGGAGAATAGTGCCAACACTGGAATTCATCTGAATGTTCTTGGAGACCCAAACAGGGATCTCGCCAAGGCAAGATAAGGCAGCCAAGCGGGAAGCCGCATCCTGAGAAGGAGCAGCAACGACACGTGTACCGAGACGAGTGGGGTTGAAAGTAACACACGCATCCACGGAATCTACAAGATGCCGATGGAGGGAGAAATCGTGAGGAGGCGCAGAATCAAGAGGGAGGAGATCAAAGTATTTGGCCCATGAAGCAGGACCAAACAAGGCCTGATACGCATCAGCACGGGAAGGAATCGAGCGAGTGCGGTTGGGGCGCGAACGGCGTTGAGAACCCCTAGAGAGAGAGGGGTCAAAAGGCGCAGTAGTCACAACGAAAGACTTAGCCACACCAGGGGACGAAGTGGTCACCACCGGGGGCTGGAGGCTCGACCCAACCTCAGAGGAGGGAGGGGAGCTGGGGGAAGAAGTCAGGACGGTCAAAGGAGGAGCAAGGTCGGGGCCCAACGCAGCGGGAGCTACAGAGCCTGGTCTTCCAATACAGGCCGACTCGGGGGCTTGGTCGCCCACCCCACGAGCCTGAGAGGGTACAACGGAAACATTCAACGACATAGAGACGAAAAGTGACAAATTCATCCACGAATGTGCCCCCAAACCCACCATGGAGCCACAATTAGAGGCAGGACACCCAACAGGAAGCTATCGCTGATCATGCCGGGGCCCCCTAGGGGTGCGTCGTGAGTATACGCCCCACAAACGCCACCTTAAGAACCGTCAGTCCGCCGAGATCGGGTTCAGCGACGAAAGGGGGATTGACAATAAAAGGTTCCCCTCGCTCGAGACGTCGGGTACTACAGTTCTACGGGTGCAAGAGTATGCCTCCTCAAGCACCCGGGCGTCAAAATAGAAGAAGTCCAAAGAAATAATCCAAAACAAGCAAAAGGTCGGCAGGAAACGACAAGCAGATAGGAGAAGAGGGGGGAGAAAAACGAAACATAAGGAAAAGGAAAAGCGATCTGGCACAATTGGAGAAGACAGCAGCAGGAGTGCAAGGCCAGAAAAGGACAGAGGACTGCCCAACGGAGCATCACACTCCGGCAGCCGTCCACCAAGCCCCCTCACGACGCCAACGGGCCGGAAGGGGAGGGGGTCATGATGAGAATGCTAATTACATAATTAGCTAGAGTGGTCAATTAGTTGTCACACGGACAATTAATTGCACCGGAAACGTATCTCAACAAGCACAACACTGTTCTCCTATAACAGCTCTCGCTCACTCAACAATAAATGTGCACACCTTATCCAGTTAAATTCCCATTAATTAACTCACTGAATCCTTAAGTCCTCAACACAACTTAAAGAAACAAAGTAACCCCAGTGTTACATAGGTCACACTTACAATGGCATGCATAACATAAAAGCACCGCCCACATACGGTGGCGGCATCTGCAACACGTTAATTACTGTACCCACACAGTAATGACACAGTTAGGCAACAACAAAAGTATACCTACATTATTGCCCCCCTAATCTTGCAACCGTTGCAAGGGACTACTGTGAGCAATCACTACTTCAGCAAGACAATTTACATTATTATAAAACACCGTCGCTACGCGGACAGCTGGCGCTAATTCTTCTTAATTAGGCAAATTAACTAATTGCTTGCTCTCATTAAGTACTGTGAATTCCCCTGAATACTCAAAGGGGTCCCTTAAATCCTCAACATAGCTCCTAGGGGCAGTAATCTTACGTATACCGACAACAACACTGCCCAAACCTATAACAATTATGCCGTCAGCATACCCCACATGCTGATGACCTCATTAGGCAATCAGTCAGCAATCTCATCTACTGACTCACCACACAACACAGTACATACAAAAACATGCAAATGAAACACATGGAAATGGCATTCACATAATCAATGAAAATTATATCACCAGAAAAATGTATCCCTAACTACACAGACCTCAGGGTATCCACTGACATCCCTGCAACACTGGCCTGCCTACCTCTGCAATGATATAATTAACATGCGGCACTATGGCATAAAATCTAGACTGAACGATTATATAGAATCGACAGAACTGGATCACTTAAATGGTAAATCTCTACACTGACTGGTTACATACTCGAGTCAGTCTACACACAACATATAACTATATGTATAACTACTTGTGTGGTACCGTGTACAACATCCATCTCCAGGTACATCCCAACCAGTCACCTGGACGTCAGTACAGACAGCTGTGTCTCAGCTGCTTCCCACGCCTGGCAGGCGCTATGGGACCACACAGCTGTTACCGAAATTAACACAATTCTGAGATACTGTAACACCTAACAACTATTATTGTACTCGCGGCTCCTTAAATCCTCAACAATCATTTCCCCGGTCACTACCACACTGGCTGCAGACCACCTAACTCGCTCCTTGTGTGTCGACTAGGTGTGGCCCTAGGATGTCCAGGGAAGGTTACCAAGGCATGTGGCCACCAAGGGGTGGCCACGAGGTAAGCGCGGGGCGTCACAGTATCCCACCCGGGCTGGGGTGGCGAGGGGGTTGGGGGGTTGGCCGGGGTTGGCTGGGGTGGCGAGGGGGGGGGGGGTTGGCCGGGGTTGGCTGGGTTCGAGGGGGGGGGGTTGGCCGGGGTTGGCTGGGTTCGAGGGGGGGGGGGGGGTTGGCTGGGGTGGCCAGGGTGGCACCCGGGCGGGTGGCCAAGGTGGCCGGCGCATGGGTGGCGCGCACATGGGATGCCTCAGGCCGGCTGGCTAGCACCCACAGGCAAACAGAATGGGGATGGGGGATCACCTACAACTCCATTAAACCAGAGCATGACTCGCTCGTACACTGGGGTGACAATGGCCGGCGGCGTCACCACATGGCGGACCCAACAAGGTGGAATTCAAAGTCCAACAGGGGCCTGTAATATCACCACAATTACACTGCCCATATTCCACCAATTGTCCATTAACACTAGACAGGATACTCGGACCCGATGTGAGGGATCAATCTGATACACCATGAGGCCTGCCAGCTGCCTCATGGGTCAACACTGTCTCTGAAGTTTTTACTATTCCTATCGTACTCTTTGGCCCCATTTTCACGCAAATTGGGCCTTGACACAACCCAGGATAACAGGAGTGCCCTGCACAACGAGTAATCAGGATGACACAGTGATTAACAGGGGTGGAGGTGGCTACTGCCACCCCCACCCAATCACTTCCTCCTCAGCTTGCTGCCCAGCTCAGACTGACTATTTGGCGGGCTAGGGAAACTCAAATGCCCATATCTCCCCCCTACCTTGTCTTGACCAATCAGCACAAAGCCGGTACAACTGTATGGTGCCGCTACCAATCACAGCTGTTCGCGCCAAAACTCACCTAGAGGCAGAGGTGCCGCTACCAATCACAGACGCCCCTCACCCTGAGGCGTCCTGTGATGTCACAAGGAGGGGGAGGCCTAGGACAGTCTGCCTGTCTTACATGGTGAGGGGGGGGGGGCCGACGTTCACCCCACTGACCCCCCCCCACCTCTAAAACCGTTGAGAGTCAAGTATCCTCTCATACCACTTCACTAGATTAGGCTAGAGTCCCTAGAGCGACTCTAGCCTAATCTAGAAAACTAGGAAAACTAGCCGAGGGAATCTTCATTCCCTCACAACAGGGGAGTGAGAGGACGGACCAGAGGCGAATGGACAGTCTGTAGTTGGATGAGGCAATAGAGAGGAGCGGACAGGAGCAGACAAAGGAAACTGGGGCAGGAAGGAAAAACAGGTGAGGGCACAAACATTAAACAGCAGTTCCCCAATTACTCTGTAATATCTCCATTGCTCAAACAATTATGTATTAGCAGTAAGACCTACCAATAATGTATAATGACTTACTGTAAATATATAGCTCTTGAAATAGAACACTCTCTGTAACTAGCTGACATTGTAAGTATAAGGTGTGAAAGATAGATGAAATTATTTATGTAATAATCTAAGATGAGGTCTGATAAAGACCTTTTGTGCCCTCTAATGCTTTTTGCGCTACCGGTAAAAGGATGAGTATGGGGTGCACAATAACTTGCCGCCTCCGGCGGCAACAATAAAAAAGGTGAAGACACGAGGGCAAGGGCAGCATCCAAGAGAGGATCAAGGACCAAGGAATCCTCAATAAGAGGGACAGGAGATCCTGCCATCGAAAAGGGAGGGGAAGCAGGGATAGTGTAAGTCGGAAGGGGGAGGAATACAACGAAGCCTTCTTACCCACCGGGAAGGAAGAGGAACCAGGCTTATGCTTATGGCAAAGAGACACAGACATACCATCAGCAATATACCAGGCTACCGTCTCGACAGTTTCAACAGAAGGAGAACGGGAACGGGTTACCTGACGAACGCTGGGAGGAGTATGGACAATGGCCTGAAATGGCCTTTGCGTTCTGGGCCTCTGGCCCAAAACGAAAAAGGAGCAGATGAGGTGGCGATGGAGGTATAGGGTGTGTGTGCTGTCCGGTCGGCCGAGCGGACAGCACGCTGTACTTGTGAGCCTGTGGTCCCGGGTGCCGGCGAGAAACAATGGGCAGAGTTTCTTTCACCCTATGCCCCTGTTACCTAGCAGTAAAATAGGTACCCGAGTGTTAGTCAGCTATCACGTGCTGCTTCCTGGGGGTGGAGGCCTGGTCGAGGACCGGGCCGCGGGGACACTAAAGCCCCGAAATCATCTCAAGATCTCAAGATAAGATAGGGGTCCAAGGCCTTGAAATGATTGCGAAAGTGGGAAAGGGCGAGAAGACGGGGCATGCAGCAAACGAGCATAAAACATGCCAGAGAAAGAGGGAAGTCGGCAAACCTGGCGCCTAGCTTTAGGAAAAGACAAATGATCACGATGCTACAAATTGAGGATGCTTCTTCGAATTTGTAATGCACACATTCACGGGAGAAGGAAGGGTAGGCATCACCTCAATTGATGCAGAGAGTTTGGAAAGAAGGGCACTCTGTCTATTAAAGAACCGAGGTTCTACACAGGGGACAGACAAACACCTCGCTTGTGCACCCGAGGGAACCATGCCGAAATCTCCAGCACATGTTGCAGAGGCGAGGAGAGGGGATGTACTCCTGAACGGAGCATCTGGCACCAGCAAGAATGACGGAGGGGACCTACTATCAAATATGACCTTCACAACGCAAAGAGGCTGACCGCGACGACTACGAGGGAACCGAGTGAAGGAATCCATCTAGAAGATAGAATGGCCTTGGGCCTCAAGGATATACTTAATATCCTCATGGCAGTCCTTAATTTTCCCGTCACTATGCAACAACAAAGGTACCAGTGCTTGTCGGGTTAAAGGTGACCAATGTCTTCACCGAATCAACAAGGTGCTTATGGAGAAATATCATGACGACGAGTAGGGTGAACATGACTAAGATCAAAATACTTAGTCCATGTAGCAGGACAAAACAAATCCTGGAAAGAAGGAGATTGAGAATGAATCAAGCGTGAGCAAGAGAGAGAGTGCAGAGGTGACGACACCGAGCACCCCCAGTAAGAGAGGGGATAAAGGGCGCAGTGGAGACAACTAGAGACGGAGCCACGCCAGGTGATGAGGTCGTCACCACTGGGGGTTTGGGGCTCAACCTCGCCACAGAGGTGAGAGAAGAGCAGAGTGAGGCAGTCGGGAGAGTCGGAGAAGGAACGTGGTCAGGATCCAATGTAGCGGGGCTACAGAGCCTGGTCTTCCAACACAGTCTAACTCCGGGGGTTTGGTCGCCCACCCCACAAGTCTAGAAAGTGAAAAGAGGGTCAATCATCGGCATAGCAATGAGCTGGTAACAATTTCATTCACGAATAAAATCCCCATACCCCCAATGGCCCATAGAGCTTTGATTACGAGATAGGACACTCGACAAGTAAGTAAGTAATTATCAAAAGAAGGCACCAAACCGGGAAGGCTATGTAGCACCATCAAATACGCAAAATAATCAGAGGGCGCTAAATATCACCAAGGATGCCAATACGAGAACAAAAACGCATAAGGCGAACGATATCAAAAGTATCCGAGTCACCAAGAATTCTATCGAGGGACAGGTGACCGCGAGGGGCGGTCGGAAAGCAAGACATACGCTCGTCCTGGAAGTCAGGACATTCAAGAAGGACATGCACGACCGTAAGAGGGACAATGCAACTAGGACAATAAGGAGCAGGGCGGCGCTCCATCAAGTGACCATGGGTTAAGCGAGTATGGCCAATACGCCACCTCGCCAGAGCTGTTTCCCACCGCCGGTTACGGTGGAAGGAGGACTGCCACGAGGAAACACAACATTTAAGAGTACGTAGCTTGTTACCAGTAACAGACAACCAAGAAGCCTGCCAACGGGTAAGGACTGAGGAATGGATAACCGGGTAAAAGTCGGAATATGGAATGCCCTTACGAGAGATGGGACAAGAGCGGACAGCTTCCTTGGCGGCAGCATCCGCACGCTCATTTAAAGACACACCAATATGGCTGGGAACCCAACAAAACTCAACCGACTTAAATTTACTATGAACGAGAAACAGCCAATGCTGGATCTCGACAACCACTGGATGAACTGGATTAAAGGACCCGAGAGCCATGAGGGCACTACGAGAGTCAACAACAACTACAAAGGAAGACTGACAACGAGAAAGTAGGAGACGAAGAGCATAGAGAATAGCATAAAGTTCCGCTGTAAAGATGCTAGTCTCCGGAGGCAAGCGACACATATAAGTGCGATCAGGAAAAACAACAGAGTAGCCAACACCGTCCGCTGACTTAGACCCATCGGTGAAGACAGAAACGGAGCGGGAGTGAGAAGAAAAGTGCTCGAGGAAAAGGCGTTTTAGAACCGTAGGAGGGGTAAAAGCTTTAGTGATACGGGTCAAGGAAGTACAAAACCGCGGAAGAGGGACCCTCCACGGGGGCAAAGAAGGAACAACACGAGGAGAAACATCAGAAATACGAACGGAAAGAGAATCCTGCAGGCGAGATAACCGGACAGAAAGAGGGAGGTGGTGAAGAGGAACAGGAACCGCAGGAGGGGTAAAAGTTAAAGCACGACAGAGGCGAGAGGAAGGATGTTGCAAGGACCGCGCAAGATAGCGAAGACAGTAGCGATCACGGCGGTCCTGGAGAGACAGGAAGCCAGTGTCAACATACAAGCTAAGGACGGGAGTCGAACGAAAGGCACCAGAACTGAGGCGCAACCCAGTATGGTGCAAAGCATCAAGACGGCGAAGAGTAGAAGGAGAAGCAGACGAGTAAGCAGGGCAACCATAATCGAGCTTAGACAGGACGAGAGAAGAATGTAAAGCAAGGAGAGTGCGCCTATCTGCCCCCCAAGAAGTATGGGACAAGACCCGAAGGAGGGTAAGGGCCTTAGAGCACTCAACACGGAGGTAAGAGATATGGGGAGACCAAGACAAACGAGTGTCAAGGAATAACCCCAAAAGCTTCGCGGAATCTTTGTATTCAAGGGGATGACCATAAAGTGACAAAGAGGGACGAAGAACAACCCGTTTCCGCGTAAATGTCATGGCACAAGTCTTAGAAGTAGAGAACTTGAAGCCATGATCAGTGGCCCAAGACGACACGGCATCAATTGCAAGTTGAAGCCGGCGTTGAAGGAAAGGCGAATCATCACCCTGACAACAAAGGGTAAGATCATCGACATAGAGAGCGGAGAAGACACCAGAAGGAAGAGAGGAAAGAAGACCATTGAGGGCAACCAGAAAAAGAGTAGTGCTCAGAACACTACCCTGGGGCACACCTTCGTATTGCTGAAAAGAGGGAGAGAGAGCGGTACCAAGGCGCACCCGAAAGGAACGACGAGAGAGGAAGCTGCGGAGAAAGAGAGGGAGATGACCACGAAGGCCAAAAGAATGAAGTTGAGATAGGATATGATAACGCCAAGTGGTGTCGTAAGCCTTTTCCAGGTCAAAAAGGACGGCAACAACGGAGGTCTTCGCAGCAAAAGCAGTACGAATATAGACCTCCAAGTTCACCAGGACATCTGTCGTGCTGCGGCACTTGCGGAAACCAAATTGAGAAGGGGAGAGGAGGTGATGGTGTTCCAGGAACCACATCAGACGAACGTTAACCATACGTTCAAAAAGTTTGCAGACACAACTTGTGAGAGCAATAGGGCGAAAGTCCTTAGGGGAAGTACCCAGAGACCCCGGTTTGCGAACAGGGAGGACAACGGCATCGAGCCAGTCCTCAGGGACTGACGACGACTCCCAGATCCGATTATACAGACTCAGTAAATACTGAGACGTGCTCGGAGGGAGATGGCGAAGCATCTCATAATGAATACCATCGGAGCCTGCCGCCGTAGAACCGCAGAGGGCCAGAGCAGAACGAAGTTCAGAGAGAGAGAGAAGGGATCATTATAGGGAAGCTGAAGATGAGTGCAGAAATCTAAAGGACGAGACTCAAGGACAGGTTTACGAAGAAGGAAAGATTGGGGAAGATGAAGACCAGAGCTAACAGAAGAAAAGTGGGAACCCAGTTCGGAAGCGACCTGCAACGGGTCCGCCACAAGATTATCATGGAGGTGAAGGACCGGTGAAACATCGGGAGCGAACTTACCCGCTATCTTGCGGATACGCTTCCAGATCTGGGCCAGAGGGGTTTCGGACGTAATTGTTGAGACATAAGATGCCCAACATTCACGTTTAGCCGTACGGATGGCCCTACGGGCCACCGCACTCGCTTTCCGAAAGAAAAGAAAAGAATCGGTCGTCTGCCTACGGCGGTGCCTCTTCCAGGCTGCACGCTTACAGCGGACAGCCCGAGCACAGTCCGCATTCCACCAGGGAACGCACTTCCGTGGACCCCGAGAGGAAGAGCGAGGAATAGAGCGGAGGGCAGCGTTGAAGACAGTGTCATGAAAAAGGAGGAGAGCGCGAGAGAGAGGCAGAAGGGAGAGGTCAGAGAGAGCAGCACTGAGGGTAAATAGGGTCCAGTCTGCCTTAGCAAACTGCCACCTAGGGAAAGAGACGGAAGGGCGAAAAGAGAAAAAGGAAACAAGGATAGGGAAATGATCACTTCCATGGAGGTCATCAAGAACCTGCCACGTGAAATCTAAGTAAAGAGAAGAAGAGCAGAGAGAAAGATCAAGACAAGAAAGGGTGCGAGACCGAGAGTCCAAATGAGTGGGCTCACCAGAATTCAGAAGAGACAGGGAAGAAGATAGGAGAAACGGCTCAAGGAGGCGACCCCGGGTATTCGTCAGAACGTCACCCCAAAGAGAATGACGACAATTGAAGTCACCCAGCAGGAGCACAGGCTCCGGCAAGGAGTCTAGGAGGTGTTTCAAATCAGGAAGAGAGAGCGGGACACTCGGGGGGAGATAAATGGAACAAACTGTGTACCATTTCCCCACAAAGATACGAGCAGCAGAACAATGGAGAGGCGAAGGAAAAAGTAAAGGAACAAAGGGAACATCTGCACGAATCAAGAGAGCAGAAGAATTAGAAGCCCCAGCAATGGCTGGGGGGGGGGAGAGAAAGGAATAACCACGAAAACGACCAGGACGAGCACCAAGCATTGGCTCCTGGAGACAGACACAAAGGGGCGAAAACCGCGAAATCAGAAGTTGGAGTTCGAGGAAATTGGCGTAATAACCTCGAACGTTCCATTGAAGAATGGACAACGACGGGAAGAGAAAGGACAAAAACAGAGAACAAGGAAGAAACAAAGGCGAAAGAGCAACAGAGCACGTTAAAGAATATCAGGGTCGGGATCAGGGTCAGCAAAGTCAGGGTTAGGGGGCATGGGTAAACTGAGCAAAGACGGAGGGAAGGAAACGGGAGAACAGATCAGAGGCGGGCGGGCGGGGTCCGGAGGAGGAGGAGGAAGAGGAGGAGACAACGGAGAGGAGCAGTCAAGGACAGCAGTAGGAAGAGGGGGAGTAGAAAGAGGGGAGCGCACCCCAGCAAGAGCAGCAACCGAAAGGGAAGCAGGGGCCAAAGAAACCTCCATAGCAGGAACAGGGGGCGCAACCACTGAAACGGGAGGGGAAGGAGCAACAGAGCCCGAAGTAGGAGCTAAGGAAGAAAGCGAAGCCTTCTTACCCGCCGGGGAAGAGGAAGGAGAGGAGCCAGGCTTACGCTTCTGACTTAAAGAGACAGGTGTCCCAGCAACTACGTACCGGGCAACGGATTCCAGTGTCTCAACAGGAGAAGCCGAACGAGAGCACACACGACGGCCGTTAGGAGAGCGATGGACATCCGCCTGCACCGACAGGCGGCGGGGAGAGCCGATAGATGGAGGAAGAGGATGGGAAGGAGGATCGGAGGGGGACGAGGAAGAAGACACAGGAGACATGACAGACCGGGTTGAAAGAAGGGGAACCCCAGACAGAGGACCAGGAGGGGGACCCCTCGGGAAAGAACTCAAAGGAACAGAGGAGGGGGCAGTGGGCGTATCAGGGTCCAAGGCCCGGAAACGGTTGAGAGTCTGAGGAAGGGGGGAAGGACGAGGAGAGGAAGAGCGCAACACGCGAGCATAAGAGATGTTAGTATAAGGCGGGAGCCGGCGAACCTGGCGCCTCGCCTCAGGAAAAGACAAACGCTCCCGGTGCTTCAGGTTAAGGACGGCCGCCTCAAGCTTGTAATGGACACAGGCACGGGAGAACGTAGGATGGGCCTCACCGCAGTTGAGGCAGCGAGCTTGGGGAGAAGTGCACTCCGACTTAGAGTGACCCTCACTCCCACACAAGGGACAGAGAGAGACAGTCCCAGAGCAGCGGAGGGCACCATGCCCAAACCTCCAGCACTTATTACAAAGTCGAGGAGAAGGAATATACTCCTGGACAGAGCACCTAGCACCAGCAAGAATGACAGAGGATGGAAGGGTCCTACCATCAAAGGTGATCTTCACAACGCGAAGGGGTTGACGGCGACGACCACGAGGGGGACGAGTAAACGAGTCAACCTGGAGGACAGAATGGCCTTGGGCATCAAGGATATGCCGAATATCATCGCGGCAATCCTGCAGATTCCGAACACCGGTTGCAACATGGGGTGGGAGGAGAATAGTGCCAACACTGGAATTCATCTGAACGTTCTTGGAGACCCGAACAGGGATCTCGCCAAGGCAAGATAAGGCAGCCAAGCGGGAAGCCGCATCCTGAGAAGGAGCAGCAACGACACGTGTACCGAGACGAGTGGGGTTGAAAGTAACACACGCATCCACGGAATCTACAAGATGCCGATGGAGGGAGAAATCGTGAGGAGGCGCAGAATCAAGAGGGAGGAGATCAAAGTATTTGGCCCATGAAGCAGGACCAAACAAGGCCTGATACGCATCAGCACGGGAAGGAATCGAGCGAGTGCGGTTGGGGCGCGAACGGCGGTGAGAACCCCTAGAGAGAGAGGGGTCAAAAGGCGCAGTAGTCACAACGAAAGACTTAGCCACACCAGGGGACGAAGTGGTCACCACCGGGGGCTGGAGGCTCGACCCAACCTCAGAGGAGGGAGGGGAGCTGGGGGAAGAAGTCAGGACGGTCAAAGGAGGAGCAAGGTCGGGGCCCAACGCAGCGGGAGCTACAGAGCCTGGTCTTCCAATACAGGCCGACTCGGGGGCTTGGTCGCCCACCCCACGAGCCTGAGAGGGTACAACGGAAACATTCAACGACATAGAGACGAAAAGTGACAAATTCATCCACGAATGTGCCCCCATACCCACCATGGAGCCACAATTAGAGGCAGGACACCCAACAGGAAGCTATCGCTGATCATGCCGGGGCCCCCTAGGGGTGCGTCGTGAGTATACGCCCCACAAACGCCACCTTAAGAACCGTCAGTCCGTCGAGATCGGGTTCAGCGACGAAAGGGGGATTGACAATAAAAGGTTCCCCTCGCTCGAGACGTCGGGTACTACAGTTCTACGGGTGCAAGAGTATGCCTCCTCAAGCACCCGGGCGTCAAAATAGTAGAAGTCCAAAGAAAGAATCCAAAACAAGCAAAAGGTCGGCAGGAAACGACAAGCAGATAGGAGAAGAGGGGGGAGAAAAACGAAACATAAGGAAAAGGAAAAGCGATCCGGCACAATTGGAGAAGACAGCAGCAGGAATGCAAGGCCAGAAAAGGACAGAGGACTGCCCAACGGAGCATCACACTCCGGCAGCCGTCCACCAAGCCCCCTCACGACGCCAACGGGCCGGAAGGGGAGGGGGGGACACTCGACAAGACACAAGCCGGGGCTTCCTAGGGGTGCGTCGTGAGTATACGCCCCACAATCTCCACATTAAGAACCGTCAGTCCGTCGAGATCGGGTTCATTGACGAAGGAGAGGATTGACAATAAAAGCGTTCCGTCGCTCGCAACGTCGGGTACCACAGTTCTATGGGCGAGTATGCCTCCCCAAACACCCGGGCATCAAAACAGAAGATATCTGAAAGAATAATCAAGAAAAGCATAAAGTCGGTAGGAAATAATTCGAAAGGAGAAGGAGGTCGGAGAAAAAAGGAAACATAAGGAAAAGAAAAAGACTTCTAGTACAATTTGTAAAGAAGGCAGCAGCAGGAGCATAAAGCTGCAAAAAGGACAGAGGACTGTCGCATGGAGCATCACACCCTGGCAGCCACCCACCATGCCCCCCCCCCCCCTCACGACGACAACGGGCAGGAAAGGGAGGGTGGGGGGAGGGTGGGGGAGAATGTATACAAATATTTATATAAATTCCTGCACAACATATTGCACCGACGACAATAAGCTGTTAAATAATTGTCGAATTCAATAGCATGACTACGGTGCCGGTGATTGTCTCGAGATGACTTGAATGGACCAGATTTACAAGATGTTTGACGATTATAAGCTCGCCAATGTTTTCAAGTCATTGATATTTTGGATTTGGGCATCGTAGATTTCATTGTTTTCCCATGAACTCTCTAATGTATCTATAAAATGATCTACGGGTTCAATACTTTATTGGGGCTGTTCTTGAGTTAATTATTTTTTAATATTAATAATATTATATTAAAAAAGAACGGCTGATTTAATGCTTAACAACAGCCCCAATAAACAATACAACCTTCTCCAAAAAGGGAAACGTGGTATACTATTACAAATACAATGGGGACCTTGCTAGGCCCCATTGTATAACCAGTCAGCTGCCGATGCTCATTTTTAGCGTTTAATCACTAGGTGTCAAAATATTAGTAGCTAAAATTCAATATATTTGCAAAAACACTTAATTTTGTTCAGCTAAAACCATTTTAATATAATTATTGATCGATATTAAAATCAGCATTTCAATTTGTCTAAAATAAAATAAAATCTAGAGTAAAAACAGACTAAGACCCAAAGCTTACTCCCTGCTTGCAGATATTTAATAATCCGGGATGAAAATGTTTGCCAACAAGAACAACACAATGGAACATCCCACCTCCAGCAAGACACTGCCAGGCACATTACCCAGATTTTCAGTAAATAACAAATTGTAGAAAGTGATTCATTGAAAATACGTTGTCTGTATATTCAACTGAACTTGTCTAAGCACATCACCTGGTTCAGCACTAGGTAGCTTGGTAAAATCGTCTTGCCACCATATGAAGAGCACTGGAAAAAAAATTGCAGAGTGGAGTATCATGACAAATTATAATGAAAAATGTAACTTCATGAATATAAAAGTATTGATAAAATATTATTAGGCTTCATAGAAAATTACAATTACATAACAGATTTAGTAATTATCCCATTATCAAAGGCAACTTCAAGTAAGTAAGTAATTATCAAAAAGAAGGCACCATAACGGGAAGGCTATGTAGTACCCTCAAATGTGCATTAGAATCAGAGGGCTCTAAATATCACCAAGGATGCCAATACGAGAACAGAAACGCGTAAGGCAAACGATATAAGAAATATCTGATTCACCAAGAATTCTATCGTGGGACAAGTCACCGCGAGGGACGGTCGGAAAGCAAGAGACACACTCGTCCAGGAAGTCAGGACGTCAGGACATTCAACAAGGATATGCACGACGGTAAGAGGGACAACGCAATTTGGACAATAATGAGCTGGATGGCGCTCCATTAAGTGACCGTGAGTTAAGTGAGTATGGCAAAGATGTAACTGCGCTAGAGCAGTTTCCCACCACTGGTTACCGTGGCAGGAGGATGGCCACAGGGACACACAATGCTTAAGAGTACGCAGTTTGTTGCCAACAACAGAAGACCAACAACCCTGTCAACGGGCAAGGATGGATGAATAAAATAAAACCGGATAAAAGTCGGAAAAAGGAATACCTTAACGGGAAATGGGACAAGAGCGGATAGCCGCTCTAGCGGCAGCATCTGCATGCTCATTTAAAGAAACACCAATATGGCTGGGAACCCAGCAAAACTCCACGGATTTAAATTTACTAGAGATAAGAAAAAGCCAATGTTGAGTCTCAACGACAACGGGATGGACAGGATTAAAGGACCCGAGAGCCATGAGGGCACTACAAGAGTCAACGACAATGACAAAGGAGGATTGACAATGAGAAAGCAGGAGCCAGAGAGCATGGAGAAGTAAATAAGTAAGTAATTATCAAAAGAAGGCACCAAACCGGGAAGGCTATGTAGCACCATCAAATGCGCAGAATAATCAGAGGGCGCTAAATATCACCAAGGATTCCAATACGAGAACAAAAACGCATAAGGCGAACGATATCAAAAGTATCCGAGTCACCAAGAATTCTATTGAGGGACAGGTGACCTCGAGAGGCGGTCGGAAAGCAAGACAAATGCTCGTCCTGGAAGTCAGGACATTCAAGAAGGACATGCACGACCGTAAGAGGGACAATGCAACTAGGAAAATAAGGAGCAGGGCGGCGCTCCATCAAGTGACCATGGGTTAAGCAAGTATGGCCAATACGCAACCTCGACAGAGCTGTTTCCCATCGCCGGTTACGGTGGTAGGAGGATGGCCACGAGGAAACAACATTTAAGAGTGCGTAGTTTGTTACCAGTAACAGACGACCAAGAAGACTACCAACGGGTAAGGACGGAGAAATGGATAACCGGGTAAAAGTCGGAATATGGAGTACCTTTACGAGAGACGGGACAAGAGCGGACAACTTCCTTGGCGGCAGCATCCGCACGCTCATTTAAAGACACACCAATATGGCTGGGAACCCAACAAAACTCAACCGACTTAAATTTACTGTGAACAAGAAACAGCCAATGCTGGATCTCGACAACTACTGGATGAACCGGATTAAAGGACCCGAGAGCCATGAGGGCACTACGAGAGTCAACAACAACTACAAAGGAAGACTGACAACGAGAAAGCAGGAGACGAAGAGCATAGAGAATAGCATAAAGCTCCGCTGTAAAGATGCTAGTCTCCGGAGGTAAGTGACACATAAGTGCGATCAGGAAAAACAACAGAGTAGCCAACACCGTCCGCAGACTTAGACCCATCAGTGAAGACAGAAATGGAGCGGGAGTGAGAAGCAAAGTGCTCAAGGAAAAGGCGTTTTAGAACCGTAGGAGGGGTAAAAGCTTTAGTGATACGGGTCAAGGAAGTACAAAACCGCGGAAGAGGGACTCCGCGGGGGCAAAGAAGGAACAACACGAGGAGAAACATTAGAAATATGAACGGAAAGAGAATCCTGTAGGCGAGATAACGGGACAGAAAGAGGGAGATGGTGAAGAGGAACAGGAACCGCAGGAGGGGTAAAAGTTAAAGCACGACAGAGGTGAGAGGAAGGATGTTGTAAGGACCGCACAGACAGTAGCGATCACGGCGGTCTTGGAGAGACAGGAAGCCAGTGTCAACATACAAGCTAAGGACGGGAGTCGAACGAAAGGCACCAGAACTGAGGCGCAACCCAGTATGGTGCAAAGCATCAAGCCGGCGAAGAGTAGAAGGAGATGCAGACGAGTAAGCAGGGCAACTATAATCGAGCTTAAGACAGGACGAGAGAGGAATGTAAAGCAAAGAGAGTGCGCCTATCTGCCCCCCAAGAAGTATGGGACAAGACCCGAAGGAGGGTAAGGGCCTTAGAGCACTCAACACGGAGGTAAGAGATATGGGGAGACCAAGACAAACGAGTGTCAAGGAATAACCCCAAAAGCTTCGCGGAATCTTTGTACTCAAGGGGATGACCATAAAGTGAAAGAGACGAAGAAAGACCCGTTTCCGCGTAAAAGTCATGGCACAAGTCTTAGAAGTAGAGAACTTGAAGCCATGATCGGTGGCCCAAGACGACACGGCATCAATTGCAAGTTGAAGCCGGCGCTGAAGGAAAGGCGAATCATCACCCTGACAGCAAAGGCTAAGATCATCGACAGAGAGCGGAGAAGACACCTGAAGGAAGAGAGGAAAGAAGACCATTGAGGGCAACCAGAAAGAGTAATGCTCAGAACACTACCCTGGGGCACACCTTCGTATTGCTGAAAAGAGGCAGAGAGAGGGTACCAAGGCGCACCCGAAAGGAACAACGAGAGAGGAAGCTGCGGAGAAAGAGAGGGAGATGACCACGAAGGCCAAAAGAATGAAGTTGAGATAGAATATGATATCGCCAAGTGGTGTTGTAAGCCTTTTCCAGGTCAAAAAGGACGGCAACAACGGAGGTCCTCGCAGCAAAAGCAGTACGAATATAGACCTCCAAGTTCACCAGGACATCTGTCGTGCTGCGGCACTTGCGGAAACCAAATTGAGATGAGGAGAGGGGGTGATGGTGTTCCAGGAACCACATCAGACGAACGTTAACCATACGTTCAGAGAGTTTGCAGACACAACTTGTGAGGGCAATAGGGCGAAAGTCCTTAGGGGAAGTACCCAGAGACCCCGGTTTGCGAACAGGGAAAACAACGGCATCGAGCCAGTCCTCAGGGACTGACGACGACTCCCAGATCCGATTATACAGACTCAGTAAATACTGAGACGTGCACGGAGGGAGACGGCGAAGCATCTCATAATGAATACCATCGGAGCCCGCCGCCGTAGAACCGCAGAGGGCCAGGGCAGAACGAAGTTCAGAGGGAGAGAGAAGGGATCATTATAGGGAAGCTGAAGACGAGTGCAGTAATGTAAAGGACGAGACTCAAGGACAGGTTTACAAAGAAGGAAAGATTGGGGAAGGTGAAGACCAGAGCTAACAGAAGAGGGAAGGGCGAAACGAGAAAAAGGAAACAAGGATAGGGAAATGATCACTGCCATGGAGGTCATCAAGAACCTGCCACGTGAAATTCAAGTAAAGAGAAGACGAGCTAAGAGAAAGGTCAAGACAGGAAAGGGTACGAGTCCGAGAGTCCAAATACGTGGGCTCACCAGAATTCAGAAGAGACAGGGAAGAAGAAGAGGATAAACGGCTCAAGAAGGCGACCTCGGGTGTTTGTCAGAAGATGACCCCAAAGGAAATGACGACAATTGAAATCACCCAGCAGGAGCACAGGCTCCGGCAAGGAGTCCAGAAGGTGTTTCAGATCAAGAAGAGAAAGCGGGACACTCGGGGGGAGATAAATGAAACAAACGGTGTACCATTTCCTCACAAAGATATGAGCAGCAGAACAACGGAAAGGTGAAGGAAAAAGTAAGGGGACAAAGGGAACATCAGAGCGAATCAAGAGAGCAAAAGAATTAGGAGCCTCAACAACAGCTGGAGGGAGGGGGGAAGAGAAAGGACTAGCCACGAAAACGACCAGGACGAGCACCAAGCATCGGCTCCTGGAGACAGACACAAAGGGGCGAAAATCGCGAAATCAGAAGTTGGAGTTCGAAGAAATTGGCGTAATAATCTCAAACATTCCATTGAAGAATAGACATCGACGAGAACGGAAAGGACAACAACAGAGAACAAGGAAGAAAAAATGGCGAAAGAGTAACACAGCACATTAAAGAATATCAGGGTCGGGATCAGGATCAGCAAAGTCCGGGTTAGGGGGCATGGGTAAACTGAGCAAAGACGGAGGGAAGGAAGCGGGAGAACAGACCAGAGGTGGGCGGGCGGGGTCCGGAGGAGGAGGAAGGAGGAGGAGACAACGGAGAGGAGCAGTCAAGGACAGCAGCAGGAAGAGGGGGAGTAGAAAGAGGGGAGCGCACCTCAGCAAGAGCAGCAACCGAAAGGGAAGCAGAGGCCAAAGAAACCTCCATAGCTGGCGCAAGCACAGAAATGGGAGGGGAAGGAGCAACAGAGCGAGAAGTAGGGGCCAAGGAAGAAAGCGAAGCCTTCTTACCTGCCGGGGAGGAGGAAGGAGAGGAGCCAGGCTTACGCTTCTGACTTAAAGAGACCGGTGTCCCAGCAACTACGTACCGGGCAACGGATTCCAGTGTCTCAATAGGAGAAGCTGAACGAGAGCACACACGACGGCCGTTAGGAGAGCGATGGACATCCGCCTGCACCGACAGGCGGCGGGGAGAGCCAATAGATGGAGGAAGAGGATGGGAAGGAGGATCGGGGGGTTGACAAGGAAGAAGACACAGGAGACACGACAGACCGGGTAGAAAGAAGGGGAACCCCAGACAGAGGACCAGGAGGGGGACCCTTCGGAACAGAAATCAAAGGAACAGAGGAGGGGGCAGTGGGCGTATCAGGGTCCAAGGCCCGGAAACGGTTGAGAGTCTTGAGGAAGGAGGGAAGGACGAGGAGAGGAAGAGCGCAACACGCGAGCATAAGAGACGTTAGCAAAAGGCGGGAGCCGGCGAACCTGGCGCCTCGCCTCAGGAAAAGATAAACACTCCCAGTGCTTCACGTTGAGGACGGCTGCCTCAAGCTTGTAATGGACACAGGCACGGGAGAAGGTAGGATGGGCCTCACCGCAGTTGAGGCAGTGAGCTTGGGGAGAAGTGCACTCCGACTTAGAGTGACCTTCACCCCCACACAAAGGACAGAGAGAGACAGTCCCAGAGCAGCGGAGGGCACCATACCCAAACCTCCAGCACTTGTTACACAGCCAAGGAGAAGGAATATACTCCTGGACAGAGCACCTAGCACCAGCAAGAATGACAGAGGATGGAAGGGTCCTACCATCAAATGTGATCTTCACAACACGAAGGGGTTGACGGCGACAACCACGAGGGGGACGAGTAAACGAGTCAACCTGGTGGACAGAATGGCCTTGGGCATCAAGGATATGCCGAATATCATCGTGGCAATCCTGCAGATTCCGAACACCGGTTGCAACATGGGGCGGGAGGAGAATAGTGCCAACACTGGCATTCATCTGAACATTCTTGGAGACCTGAACAGGGATCTCGCCAAGGCAAGACAAGGCTGCCAAGCGGGAAGCTGCATCCTGAGAAGGAGCAGCAATGACACGTGTACCGAGACGAGTGGGGTTGAAAGTAACAGACGCATCCACGGAATCAAGAAGATGCCGATGGAGGGAGAAAGCGTCAGGAGGCGCAGAATCAAGAGGGAGGAGATCAAAGTATTGACCCATGAAGCGGGACCAAACAAGGTCTGATACGCGGCAGTACGGGAAGGAATCGAGCGAGTGCGGCTGGGGCGCGAACGGCGTTGAAAACCCCCAGAGAGAGAGAGGTTAAAAGGCGCAGTAGTCACAACGAGAGACTTAGCCACACCAGGGGACGAAGTGGTCACAACTGGGGGCTGGAGGGTCGACCCAACCACAGAGGAGGGAGGGGAGCTGGGGGAAGAGGTCAGGACGGTCAAAGGAGGAGCAAGGTCGGGGCTCAACGCAGCAGGAGCTACAGAGCCTAGTCTTCCAATACAGGCCAACTCGGGGGCTTGGTCGCCCACCCCACGAGCCTGAGAGGGTGCAACGGAAACATTTATCGACAGAGACGAAGAGAAAGAAATTCATCCACGAATGTGCCCCCATACCCACCATGGAGCCACAATTAGAGGCAGGACACCCAACAGGAAGCAATCGCCGATCATGCCGGGGCCCCCTAGGGGTGCGTCGTGAGTATACACCCCACAAACGCCACCTTAAGAACCGTCAGTCCGTCGAGATCGGGTTCATCGACGAAAGGGGGATTGACAATAAAAGGTTCCCCTCACTCGAGAAGTCGGGTACAACAGTTCTACGGGTGCAAGAGTATGCCTCCTCAAGCACCCGGGCGTCAAAATAGAAGAAGTCCAAAGATCCAAAACAAGCAAAAGGTCGGCAGGAAACGACAAGCAGATAGGAGAAGAGGGGGAGAAAAACGAAACAGAAGGAAAAGGAAAAGGTGCTCAGCACAATTGGAGAGGACAGCAGCAGGAGCACAAGGCTAGAAAAGGACACAGGACTGCCCCAAGGAGCATCACACTCCGGCAGCCGCCCACTAAGCCCCCTCACGGCATCAACAAGCTGAGCGGGGAGGGGGGGAGCATGGAGAATAGCATAAAGCCCCGCTGTGAAGATGCTTGCCTCCAAAGGAAGGCGACACATGTTAGTGCGGTCAGGAAAAACAACGGAGTAGCCCACACCATCCGCGGACTTAGACCCATTGGTGAAGATGGAAACGAAGTGGTAGCATGAATAAAAGTGCTCAAGAAAAAGGCGTTCCAAAACCGTAGGAGTAGTAAAAGATCATTGACTCGCATTACTAAAGCAAGTAATAAACGTACAAAACTTCGGAAGAGGGACCCTCCACGGGGGCAAGAAAGGAACAATATGAGGAGAAAGACGAATGGAAAGAGACCTGTAAACGAGATAGCCGGACAGAAAGAGGGAGGTGGTAAAGAGGAACAGGAACTGCAGGAGGGGTAAAAGTTAAAGCACGACATTGGCAAGATGTTGCAAGGACCGCGCCAGATAGCGAAGACAGTAGCGATCACGGCAGTCCTGGAGTGATAGGAAACCAGTGTCAACATACAAGCTTAGGGCAGGAGTCGAATGCAAGGCACCAGAGCTGAGGCACAACCCCGTATGGTGCAAAGCATCAAGATGGCAGAGTAGAAGGAGAAGCAGACGCGTAAGCAGGGCATCCATAATCGAGCTTAGACAGGACGAGTGAAGAATGTAGAGAAAGGAGCATACACGCCTATCCACCCACAACCCAAAAAGTATGGGACAAAACCTTAAGGAGGGAAAGGGCCTTAGAGCATTCAGCACGGAGGTAAGAAATATGGGCTGACGAATACAAACGAGTGTCAAAGATTAAGCCCAGAAGCTTAGCGAAATCCTTGAACACAAGGGGATGTCCATAAAGAGACAGAGGGACGAAGAATGACACTTCCAAGTAAAAGTTATAGCACAAGTCTTAGAGGCAGAGATCTTGAAGCCATGATCGGTGTCCCAAAACGACATGGCATCAATCGCAAATTGAAGCCGCCATTGAAGGAGAGGCGAATCACCACCCAGACAGCAAAGGGTAAGATCATCTACATAGAGAGCGGAGAAGATGCCAGAAGGAAGGAAGGAAGGAAAGAAGACCATTGAGAGCAACAAGAAAATGAGTAGTGCTCAGAACACTACCTTGGGGCACACCCTCATTACCGAAAAGGGGCAGAGAGAGTGGTACCAAGCCTCACTCGAAAAGAACGACGAGAGAGAAAACTTTGAAGGAAGAGGGAGATTTCCACGAAGGCCAAAAGAACGAAGTTGGGACAGAATATGATACCGCTAGGTAGTGTCGTAAGTCTTTTTCAGGTAAAAAAGGACGGCAACAACGGATGTCTTCGCTGCAAAAGCAGTACGGATATAGACCTCCAAGTTCACCAGGACATCTGTTGTACTGCGGCATTTGCGAAAACCAAATTGAGAAGGGGAGTAAGTAAGTAATTATCAAAAGAAGGTACCAAACCGAGAAGGCTATGTAGCACCATCAAATGTGCGGGATAATCAGAGGGCGCTAAATATCATCAAGGACACCAATGCGAGAACAGAAACTCATAAGGCGAACGATATCAAAAGTATCCGAGTTACCGAGAATACTATCGAGAGACAAGCAACCACGGGGGACGGTCGTAAAACAAGACACGTTCGTCCCTGAAGTCAGGACATTCAACAAGGATATGCACGACCATAAGAGGGACAATGCAATTAGGACAATAAGGAGCAGGGCGGCGCTCCATCAAGTGACCATGAGTTAAGCGAGTATGGCCAATACGCAACCTCCCCACGGCCGTTTCCCATCGCCGGTTATGGTGGCAGGAGGACGGCCACGAGGTCACACAACTTTTAAGAGAACGTAGTTAGTTACCATTAACAGACGACCAACAAGCGAAGAGGGACGAAGAATGACCTATTTCCGAGTAAACGTCATGGCATAAGTCTTAGTAGTAGAGAACTTGAAGCCATGATCGGTGGCCCAAGACGACACGGTATCAATCGCAAGTGGAAGCCGGCGTTGAAAGAGAGGCGAATCATCACCCTGACAACAAAGGGTAAGATCATCGACATAGAGAGCGGAGAAGACACCAGAAGGAAGAGAGGAAAGAAGACCATTGAGGGCAACCAGAAAAAGAGTAGTGCTCAGAACACTACCCTGGGGCACACCTTCGTATTGCTGAAAAGAGGGAGAGAGAGCGGTACCAAGGCACACCCGAAAGGAACGACGAGAGAGGAAGCTGCGGAGAAAGAGAGGGAGATGACCACGAAGGCCAAAAGAATGAAGTTGAGATAGGATATGATAACGCCAAGTGGTGTCGTAAGCCTTTTCTAGGTCAAAAAGGACGGCAACAACGGAGGTCTTCGCAGCAAAAGCAGTACGTATATAGACCTCCAAGTTCACCAGGACATCTGTCGCGCTGCGGCACTTGCGGAAACCAAATTGAGAAGGGGAGAGGAGGTGATGGTGTTCCAGGAACCACATCAGACGAACGTTAACCATACGTTCAAAGAGTTTGCAAACACAACTTGTGAGAGCAATAGGGCGAAAGTCCTTAGGGGAAGTACCCAGAGACCCCGGTTTGCGAACAGGGAGGACAACGGCATCGAGCCAGTCCTCAGGGACTGACAACGACTCCCAGATCCGATTACAGACTCAGTAAATACTGAGACGTGCACGGAGGGAGATGGCGAAGCATCTCATAATGAATACCATCGGAGCCCGCCGCCGTAAAACCGCAGAGGGCCAGGGCAGAACGAAGTTCAGAGAGAGAGAAGGGATCATTATAGGGAAGCTGAAGATGAGTGCAGAAATCTAAAGGACGAGACTCAAGGACAGGTTTACGAAGAAGGAAAGATTGGGGAAGATGAAGACCAGAGCTAACAGAAGAAAAGTGGGAACCCAGTTCGGAAGCGACCTGCAACGGGTCCGCCACAAGAGTATCATGGAGGTGAAGGACCGGTGAAACATCGGGAACGAACTTACCCGCTATCTAGCGGATACGCTTCCAGATCTGGGCCAGAGGGGTTTCGGACGTAATTGTTGAGACATAAGAAGCCCAACATTCACGTTTAGCCGTACGGATGGCCCTACGGGCCACCGCACTCGCTTTCCGAAAGAAAAGAAAAGAATCGGTCGTCTGCCTACGGCGGTGCCTCTTCCAGGCTGCACGCTTACAGCGGACAGCCCGAGCACAGTCCGCATTCCACCAGGGAACGCACTTCCATGGACCCCGAGAGGAAGAGCGAGGAATAGAGTGGAAGGCAGCGTTGAAGACAGTGTCATGAAAAAGGAGGAGAGCGCGAGAGAGGGGCAGAAGGGAGAGGTCAGAGAGAGCAGCACTGAGGGTAAATAGGGTCCAGTCCGCCTTAGCAAACTGCCACCTAGGGAAAGAGAGGGAAGGGCGAAAAGAGAAAAAGGAAACAAGGATGGGGAAATGATCACTTCCATGGAGGTCGTCAAGAACCTGCTACGTGAAATCTAAGTAAAGAGAAGAAGAGCAGAGAGAAAGATCAAGACAAGAAAGGGTGCGAGTTCGAGAGTCCAAACGAGTGGGCTCACCAGAATTCAGAAGAGACAGGGAAGAAGAGAGGAGAAACGGCTCAAGAAGGCGACCCCGGGTATTCATCAGAACGTCACCCCAAAGAGAATGACGACAATTTAAGTCACCCAGCAGGAGCACAGGCTCCGGCAAGGAGTCTAGGAGGTGTTTCAAATCTGGAAGAGAGAGCGGGACACTCGGGGGGAGATAAATGGAACAAACTGTGTACCATTTCCCCACAAAGATACGAGCAGCAGAACAATGGAGAGGCGAAGGAAAAAGTAAAGGAACAAAGGGAACATCAGCACGAATCAAAAGAGCAGAAGAATTAGAAGGGGGGGGGGGGGAGAGAAAGGAATAGCCACGAAAACGACCAGGACGAGCACCAAGCATCGGCTCCTGGAGACAGACACAAAAGGGCGAAAACCGCGAAATCAGAAGTTTGAGTTCGAGGAAATTGGCGTAATAACCTCGAACGTTCCATTGAAGAATGGACAATGACGAGAAGAGAAAGGACAAAAACAGAGAACAAGGAAGAAACAAAGGCAAAAGAGCAACAGAGCACGTTAAAGAATATCAGGGCCAGGATCAGGGTCAGCGAAGTCAGGGTTAGGGGGCATGGGTAAACTGAGCAAAGACGGAGGGAAGGAAACGGGAGAACAGATCAGAGGTGGGCGGGCGGGGTCCGGAGGAGGAGGAGGAGGAGGAGGAGGAGGAGGAGGAGACAACGGAGAGGAGCAGTCAAGGACAGCAACAGGAAGAGGGGAGCGCACCCCAGCAAGAGCAGCAACCGAAAGGCAAGCAGGGGCCAAAGAAACCTCCATAGCAGGAACAGGGGGGTGCAATCACTGAAACGGGAGGGGAAGGAGCAACAGAGCCAGAAGTAGGAGCCGAGGAAGAAAGCGAAGCCTTCTTACCCGCCGGGGAGGAGGAAGGAGAGGAGCCAGGCTTACGCTTCTGACTTAGAGACCGGCGTCCCAGCAACTACGTACCGGGCAACGGATTCCAGTGTCTCAACAGGAGAAGCTGAACGAGAGCACACACGACGGCCGTTAGGAGAGCGATGGACATCCGCCTGCACCGACAGGCGGCGGGGAGAGCCGATAGATGGAGGAAGAGGATGGGAAGGAGGATCGGAGGAGGACGAGGAAGAATACACAGGAGACATGACAGACCGGGTAGAAAGAAGGGGAACCCCAGACAGAGGACCAGGAGGGGGACCCCTCGGGACAGAACACAAAGGAACAGAGGAAAGGGCAGTGGGCGTATCAGGGTCCAAGGCCCGGAAACGGTTGAGAGTCTGAGGAAGGGGGAAAGGACGAGGAGAGGAAGAGCGCAACACGTGAGCATAAGAGATGTTAGTATAAGGCGGGAGCCGGCGAACAAGGCGCCTCACCTCAGGAAAAGATAAACGCTCCTGGTGCTTCAGGTTGAGGACGGCTGCCTCAAGCTTGTAATGGACACAAGCACGGGAGAAGGTAGGATGGGCCTCACCGCAGTTGAGGCAGCGAGCTTGGGGAGATGTGCACTCCAACTTAGAGTGACCTTCACCCCCACACAAAGGACACAGAGACAGTCCCAGAGCAGCGGAGGGCACCATACCCAAACCTCCAGCACCTGTTACAAAGTCGAGGAGAAGGAATATACTCCTGGACAGAGCACCTGGCACCAGCAAGAATGACCGAGGATGGAAGGGTCCTACCATCAAAGGTGATCTTCACAACGCGAAGGGGTTGACGGCGACGACCACGAGGGGGACGAGTAAACGAATCGACCTGGAGGACAGAATGGCCTTGGGCATCAAGGATATGCCGAATATCATCGTGGCAATCCTGCAGATTCCGAACACCGGTTGCAACATGGGGTGGGAGGAGAATAGTGCCAACACTGGCATTCATCTGAACGTTCTTGGAGACCCGAACAGGGATCTCGCCAAGGCAGGATAAGGCAGCCAAGCGGAAAGCTGCATCCTGAGAAGGAGCAGCAACGACACGTGTACCGAGACGAGTGGGGTTGAAAGTAACAGACGCATCCACGGAATCTACAAGATGCTGATGGAGGGAGAAATCGTCAGGAGGCGCAGAATCAAGAGGGAGGAGATCAAAGTATTTGGGCCATGAAGGAGGACCAAACAAGGCCTGATACGCATCAGCATGGGAAGGAATCGAGCGAGTGCGGCTGGGGCGCGAACGGCGTTGAGAACCCCTAGAGAGAGAGAGAGGGGTCAAAAGGCGCAGTGGTCACAACGAGAGACTTAGCCGCACCAGGGGACGAAGTGGTCACCATCGGGGGCTGGAGGCTCGACCCAACCACAGAGGAGGGAGGGGAGCTGGGGGAAGAAGTCAGGACGGTCAAAGGAGGAGCAAGGTCCGGGCCCAACGCAGCGGGAGCTACAGAGCCTGGTCTTCCAATACAGGCCGACTCGGGTGCTTGGTCGCCCACCCCACGAGCCTGAGAAGGTACAACCGAAACATTCAACGACATAGAAACGAAGAGAAAAATTCATCCACGAATGTGCCCCCATACCCACCATGGAGCCACAATTAGAGGCAGGACACCCAACAGGAAGCTATCGCCGATCATGCCGGGGCCCTCTAGGGATGCGTCGTGAGTATACGCCTCACAAACGCCACCTTAAGAACCGTCAGTCCGTCGAGATCGGGTTCAGCGACGAAGGGGGATTGACAATAAAAGGTTCTCCTCGCTCGAGACGTTGGGTACTACAGTTCTACGGATGCAAGAGTATGCCTCCTCAAGCACCCAGGCGTCAAAATAGAAGAAGTCCAAAGAAATAATCCAAAACAAGCAAAAGGTCGGCAGGAAACGACAAGCAGATAGGAGAAGAGGGGGGAGAAACATAAGGAAAAGGAAAAGCGATCCGGCACAATTAGAGAAGATAGCAGCAGTAGTGCAAGGCCAGAAAAGGACAGAGGACTGCCCCACGGAGCATCACACTCCGGCAGCCGTCCACCAAGCCCCCTCACGACGCCAACGAGCCGGATGTTGAGGGGGACCACACAGTGTAGATCAAAAACCAGCTACAAGCTCATCCAACATCCTCACCTCACAGGATGGCCAGTCATACATGGAATTAGGAGAGAACAAAATACTTAATGCTGATCTATTAGCCTCCACTGGCAAAATCTGGGTGCAGCACAAGAATATCTTCCAATATTCCTGAGTGTATGAAGTAATTACAGAGCTCAAAATACCTCATACCATTTGGTATGAAGTCACTGATAACAGGACAATCACAGATATATTGTTGGAGAGTATGTTCTCTCATGTAGGACTGAAAACAGATGTTTTTTTCCACCAAGAGGGCTATAAACCCATGGAACCGCCTACCCGCTGAAGCCGTAAATGCCAAATTCCAGCTAAAAAATATCATTAAGACAATTGGCGGGCCCTTTAACAAGCCGCCGGCTTTCTGTCCTCTTCGAGGTCACTAGATAGATAGTGGCCCTTGGGTAAATTCAGTAAATATATACAATAATTGTCAGCGCATCTTCCGAGCAACAAGGATAGCTACACAGTATCTCTTAGAATTACGTAGGTAAACAACAAATGTAACATATTTGTTTACTACAATGTCGCTGCTGGCTGTAGAAGTTGAAAAAACATTGTTTTACTTCGAAATATACTAATTTTATAAGAAAATTTGACGTAAATAGGAGGCAGTAGAGCTCTGATAAACCAGCGCTAAATCTTCAATATGAAGAAGGTTGCTGCTCTCTGATTGGCCAAACGAAACACAGTAGTGACCTCTATCGGCAAGCAGGTGAACCAACAAATTTCTTCCTAAGTGGACCTTGTTGAATAGCACCTAAGCATCTTCTTAGGGCGCACTTAGGAACCTTCGTAGCAAACCCACTTACGAAGAAATACACAGAGCTTCCTGAATCTAGGTCCAGGTACCTATTTACTGCTAGCTAACAGGGGCATAGGGTGAAAGAAACTCTGCCCATTGTTTCTCGCCGGCGCCTGGGATCGAACCTAGGACCACAGGATCATAAGACCAGCGTGCTGTCCGCTCAGCCGACCGGCTCCCAAGGGAGGACATGGAAGGGAGGGAGGGAGGACATGGAAGGGGGAAGGGAGGGAGGGAGGGAGGGACGACATGGAAGGGGGAAGGGAGGGAGGGAGGGAGGGACGACATGGAAGGGGGAAGGGAGGGAGGGAGGGAGGGACGACATGGAAGGGGGAAGGGAGGGAGGGAGGGAGGGACGACATGGAAGGGGGAAGGAAGGGAGGGAGGGAGGGAGGGAGGGACGACATGGAAGGGGGAAGGAAGGGAGGGAGGGAGGGAGGGAGGGACGACATGGAAGGGGGAAGGAAGGGAGGGAGGGAGGGAGGGAGGGACGACATGGAAGGGGGAAGGAAGGGAGGGAGGGAGGGAGGGAGGGACGACATGGAAGGGGGAAGGAAGGGAGGGAGGGAGGGAGGGAGGGACGACATGGAAGGGGGAAGGAAGGGAGGGAGGGAGGGAGGGAGGGACGACATGGAAGGGGGAAGGAAGGGAGGGAGGGAGGGAGGGAGGGACGACATGGAAGGGGGAAGGAAGGGAGGGAGGGAGGGAGGGAGGGACGACATGGAAGGGGGAAGGAAGGGAGGGAGGGAGGGAGGGAGGGACGACATGGAAGGGGGAAGGAAGGGAGGGAGGGAGGGAGGGAGGGACGACATGGAAGGGGGAAGGAAGGGAGGGAGGGAGGGAGGGAGGGACGACATGGAAGGGGGAAGGAAGGAAGGGAGGGAGGGAGGGACGACATGGAAGGGGGAAGGAAGGGAGGGAGGGAGGGAGGGAGGGAGGGACGACATGGAAGGGGGAAGGAAGGAAGGGAGGGAGGGAGGGAGGGACGACATGGAAGGGGGAAGGAAGGAAGGGAGGGAGGGAGGGAGGGAGGGACGACATGGAAGGGGGAAGGAAGGAAGGGAGGGAGGGAGGGAGGGACGACATGGAAGGGGGAAGGAAGGAAGGGAGGGAGGGAGGGAGGGACGACATGGAAGGGGGAAGGAAGGGAGGGAGGGAGGGAGGGAGGGACGACATGGAAGGGGGAAGGAAGGGAGGGAGGGAGGGAGGGAGGGACGACATGGAAGGGGGAAGGAAGGGAGGGAGGGAGGGAGGGACGACATGGAAGGGGGAAGGAAGGAAGGGAGGGAGGGAGGGACGACATGGAAGGGGGAAGGAAGGGAGGGAGGGAGGGACGACATGGAAGGGGGAAGGAAGGGAGGGAGGGAGGGACGACATGGAAGGGGGAAGGGAGGGAGGGAGGGACGACATGGAAGGGGGAAGGAAGGGAGGGAGGGAGGGAGGGAGGGAGGGACGACATGGAAGGAGGAAGGGAGGGAGGGAGGGAGGGACGACATGGAAGGGGGAAGGAAGGGAGGGAGGGAGGGAGGACATGGAAGGGGAATACGACATGGAAGGGGGAAGGGAGGGAGGGAGGGACGACATGGAAGGGGGAAGAAAGGGAGGGAGGGAGGGAGGGAGGGACGACATGGAAGGGGGAAGGAAGAGAGGGAGGGAGGACATGGAAGGGGGAAGGAAGGGAGGGAGGGAGGACATGGAAGGGGGAAGGAAGGGAGGGAGGGAGGACATGGAAGGGGGAAGGAAGGGAGGGAGGGAGGACATGGAAGGGGGAAGGAAGGGAGGGAGGGAGGACATGGAAGGGGGAAGGAAGGGAGGGAGGGAGGACATGGAAGGGGGAAGGAAGGGAGGGAGGGAGGACATGGAAGGGGGAAGGGAGGGAGGGAGGACATGGAAGGGGAAAGGAAGGGAGGGAGGGAGGACATGGAAGGGGGAAGGAAGGGAGGGAGGGAGGACATGGAAGGGGGAAGGAAGGGAGGGAGGGAGGACATGGAAGGGGGAAGGAAGGGAGGGAGGGAGGACATGGAAGGGGGAAGGGAGGGAGGGAGGACATGGAAGGGGGAAGGGAGGGAGGGAGGGAGGGAGGGAGGGAGGGAGGGAGGGAGGACATGGAAGGGGGAAGGGAGGGAGGACATGGAAGGGGGAAGGGAGGGAGGACATGGAAGGGGGAAGGGAGGGAGGGAGGGAGGGAGGACATGGAAGGGGGAAGGGAGGGAGGGAGGGAGGACATGGAAGTGGGAAGGAAGGGAGGAAGGGAGGACATGGAAGGGGGAAGGGAGGGAGGGAGGACATGGAAGGGGGAAGGGAGGGAGGGAGGGAGGACATGGAAGGGGGAAGGGAGGGAGGGAGGGAGGACATGGAAGGGGGAAGGGAGGGAGGGAGGACATGGAAGGGGGAAGGGAGGGAGGGAGGACATGGAAGGGGGAAGGGAGGGAGGGAGGACATGGAAGGGGGAAGGGAGGGAGGGAGGACATGGAAGGGGGAAGGAAGGGAGGGAGGACATGGAAGGGGGAAGGAAGGGAGGGAGGGAGGGAGGGAGGGGAGGGAGGACATGGAAGGGGGAAGGGAGGGAGGGAGGGAGGGAGGGAGGGAGGGAGGGAGGACATGGAAGGGGGAAGGAAGGGAGGAAGGGAGGGAGGGAGGGAGGACATGGAAGGGGGAAGGAAGGGAGGGAGGGAGGGAGGATATGGAAGGGGGAAGGGAGGGAGGGAGGGAGGGAGGGAGGATATGGAAGGGGGAAGGGAGGGAGGGAGGGAGGGAGGACATGGAAGGGGGAAGGAAGGGAGGGAGGGAGGGAGGGAGGGAGGACATGGAAGGGGGAAGGGGGAAGGAAGGGAGGGAGGGAGGACATGGAAGGGGGAAGGAAGGGAGGGAGGGAGGGAGGATATGGAAGGGGGAAGGGAGGGAGGGAGGGAGGGAGGGAGGATATGGAAGGGGGAAGGGAGGGAGGGAGGGAGGGAGGACATGGAAGGGGGAAGGAAGGGAGGGAGGGAGGGAGGACATGGAAGGGGGAAGGAAGGGAGGGAGGGAGGGAGGGAGGGAGGACATGGAAGGGGGAAGGAAGGGAGGGAGGGAGGACATGGAAGGGGGAAGGAAGGGAGGGAGGGAGGACATGGAAGGGGGAAGGAAGGGAGGGAGGGAGGACATAGGCAGGTGAAGGGAGGGAGGAGATGGAAGGGGGAAGGGAGGAGATGGAAGGGGAAGGGTATCATCAGGATAAAGCACTTGAAAGGGATCAGGATTAGGATTTAGGGTGGGATGGGGGGTAGGAATGGTGGCAGCCACTACGATGATCTATATGAAACAAGAATGTTACAACCATCCAGCCTTTCCTCATACTCCTCTTCCTCCTCCTCCCCCCCCCCCCCCCCCCCGTCAATAAAAAAGAACAGAGACTGGGAAAGGACATGTGTGGGCATGGAGTGCCAAGGGGGTCGGGGAGGAAAGGGCGCAGGTGTGTGCATTATGAGAGACAAGGGGTATTTTGGACACGTGTACAAGTAATTAATTATGAGAAGGCGCCGGGTAGACTATGTAGCACCGTAAAAATTTCGGGATAATCAAAAGACACTAAATATTACTAAAAATGCCCATACTAGCAAAGAAGCGAGTAAGGTGAATAATATCAATGATATCTGATTCACCAAGGATTCTATCAAGGAACAAGTGACCGCGAGGAACAGTTGTGAAGCAAGACACACACATCCTGGAAGTCAGGATATTCAACATGTATATGCATGACCGTAGAGGGACAATGCAGTTTGGACAATAAGGAGAAGGTCAGCGCTCCATTAAGTACATGTGAGTCGAATGTATTTGGCCATTAAACACAGAAATAACAATAGTGTGATGCATCAAATTAACAAATCCACAAGGGCCGTGACGAGGGTCCGAGCCTACGTCCAAGAGGATCGCAGACGCTGCATTAGTCGACTGAGTAATGACATGGTTAAAAAAAATTGTAACCGGGAAATCAGCTTGACCTACTACGGATCCTGCAGTCTCTCCGTGACACAAACCAGAGTTTTACACAATTCCCCCATGCTCCCGAGCTCTGTCAATAGGCTATTCTACCTCTTTGCCCTTACTTCATTACACACACAAATAACAATAGCATGATGCATCAAATGAACAAATCCACATTGATGCATCACGCTATTGTGATTTGTGTGTGTATTGAAGCAAGGGCGAAGAGGTATAATAGCCTATTGACAGAGCTCGGGTGCATGGGGGAATTGCGTAAAACCTTGGTTTGTATCTCGGAGAGACTGCAGGATCCGTGGTAGGTCAAGCCGTTTTCTCATTTGCAATTCTTTTAACCATGTCGTAGCTCAGTCGATTAAGGCAGTGTCTGGGATCCTCTCAGACGTAGGTTCGAACCCTCGTCACGGCCCTTGTGGATTTGTTCATTTATATAGCCATTACGAAACCTAGCCAGTGTTGCTTCCCACCACTAGAGTCGATGGTTGGAGGAAGATCAATGGGACACGCTATCCTTAAGAACACATAGTTTGTCACCAGTAACATATGACCAGTGGTCCTGTCAAATGACACGGAATTTAGGATTGAATAACTGGGTAAGTAAGTAATTATCAAAAGAAGGCACCAAACCGGGAAGGCTATGTAGCACCATCAAATACGCAAAATAATCAGAGGGCGCTAAATATCACCAAGGATGCCAATACGAGAACAAAAACGCATAAGGCGAACGATATCAAAAGTATCCAAGTCACCAAGAATTCTATCGAGGGACAGGTGACCGCGAGGGGCGGTCGGAAAGCAAGACACACGCTCGTCCTGGAAGTCAGGACATTCAAGAAGGACATGCACGACCGTAAGAGGGACAATGCAACTAGGACAATAAGGAGCAGGGCGGCGCTCCATCAAGTGACCATGGGTTATGCGAGTATGGCCAATACGCAACCTCGCCAGAGCTGTTTCCCACCGCCGGTTACGGTGGAAGGAGGACTGCCACGAGGAAACACAACATTTAAGAGTACGTAGCTTGTTACCAGTAACAGACAACCAAGAAGCCTGCCAACGGGTAAGGACTGAGGAATGGATAGCCGGGTAAAAGGCGGAATACGGAATGCCTTTACGAGAGATGGGACAAGAGCGGACAGCTTCCTTGGCGGCAGCATCCGCACGTTCATTTAAAGACACACCAATATGGCTGGGAACCCAACAAAACTCAACAGACTTAAATTTACTGTGAACGAGAAACAGCCAATGCTGGATCTCGACAACTAACGGATGAACCGGATTAAAGGACCCGAGAGCCATAAGGGCACTACGAGAGTCAACAACAACTACAAAGGAAGACTGACAACGAGAAAGCAGGAGACGAAGAGCAGAGAGAATAGCATAAAGTTCTGCTGTAAAGATGCTAGTCTCCGGAGGCAAGCGACACATATAAGTGCGATCAGGAAAAACTACAGAGTAGCCAACACCGTCCGCTGACTTAGACCCATCGGTGAAGACAGAAACGGAGCGGGAGTGAGAAGAAAAGTACTCGAGGAAAAGGTTTTAGAACCGTACGAGGGGTAAAAGCCTTAGTGATATGGGTCAAGGATTAACAAAACCACGGAAGAGGGACCCTCCACGGGGGCAAAGAAGGAACAACACGAGGAGAAACATCAGAAATACGAACGGAAAGAGAATCCTGCAGGCGAGATAACCGGACAGAAAGAGGGAGGTGGTGAAGAGGAACAGGAACCGCAGGAGGGGTAAAAGTTAAAGCACGACAGAGGCGAGAGGAAGGATGTTGCAAGGACCGCGCAAGATAGCGAAGACAGTAGCAGGCGAGATAACCGGACAGAAAGAGGGAGGTGGTGAAGAGGAACAGGAACCGCAGGAGGGGTAAAAGTTAAAGCACGACAGAGGCGAGAGGAAGGATGTTGCAAGGACCGCGCAAGATAGCGAAGACAGTAGCGATCACGGCGGTCCTGGAGAGACAGGAAGCCAGTGTCAACATACAAGCTAAGGATGGGAGTCGAACGAAAGGCACCAGAACTGAGGCGCAACCCAGTATGGTGCAAAGCATCAAGATGGCGAAGAGTAGAAGGAGAAGCAGACGAGTAAGCAGGGCAACCATAATCGAGCTTAGACAGGACGAGAGAGGAATGTAAAGCAAGGAGAGTGCGCCTATCTGCCCCCCCAAGAAGTATGGGACAAGACCCGAAGGAGGGTAAGGGCCTTAGAGCACTCAACACGGAGGTAGGAGATATGGGGAGACCAAGACAAACGAGTGTCAAGGAATAACCCCAAAAGCTTTGCGGAATCTTTGTATTCAAGGGGATGACCATAAAGTGACAAAGGGGGACGAAGAACAACCCGTTTCCGCGTAAAAGTCATGGCACAAGTCTTAGAAGTAGAGAACTTGAAGCCATGATCTGTGGCCCAAGACGACACGGCATCAATTGCAAGTTGAAGCCGGCGTTGGAGGAGAGGCGAATCATCACCCTGACAACAAAGGGTAAGATCATCGACATAGAGAGCGGAGAAGACACCAGAAGGAAGAGAGGAAAGAAGACCATTGAGGGCAACCAGAAAAAGAGTAGTGCTCAGAACACTACCCTGGGGCACACCTTCGTATTGCTGAAAAGAGGGAGAGAGAGCGGTACCAAGGCGCACCCGAAAGGAACGACGAGAGAGGAAGCTGCGGAGAAAGAGAGGGAGATGACCACGAAGGCCAAAAGAATGAAGTTGGGATAGGATATGATAACGCCAAGTGGTGTCGTAAGCCTTTTCCAGGTCAAAAAGGACGGCAACAACGGAGGTCTTCGCAGCAAAAGCAGTACGAATATAGACCTCCAAGTTCACCAGGACATCTGTCGTGCTGCGGCACTTGCGGAAACCAAATTGAGAAGAGGAGAGGAGGTGATGGTGTTCCAGGAACCACATCAGACGAACGTTAACAATACGTTCAAAGAGTTTGCAGACACAACTTGTGAGAGCAATAAGGCGAAAGTCCTTAGGGGAAGTACCCAGAGACCCCGGTTTGCGAACAGGGAGGACAACGGCATCGAGCCAGCCCTCAGGGACTGACGACGACTCCCAGATCCGATTATACAGACTCAGTAAATACTGAGACGTGCTCGGAGGGAGATGGCGAAGCATCTCATAATGAATACCATCGGAGCCCGCCGCCGTAGAACCGCAGAGGGCCAGGGCAGAACGAAGTTCAGAGAGAGAGAAGGGATCATTATAGGGAAGCTGAAGACGAGTGCAGAAATCTAAAGGACGAGACTCAAGGACAGGTTTACGAAGAAGGAAAGATTGGGGAAGATGAAGACCAGAGCTAACAGAAGAAAAGTGGGAACCCAGTTCGGAAGCGACCTGCAACGGGTCCGCCACAGAGTATCATGGAGGTGAAGGACCGGTGAAACATCGGGAACGAACTTACCCGCTATCTTGCGGATACGCCTCCAGATCTGGGCCAGAGGGGTTTCGGACGTAATTGTGGAGACATAAGATGCCCAACATTCACGTTTAGCCGAACGGATGGCCCTACGGGCCACCGCACTCGCTTTCCGAAAGAAAAGAATCGGTCGTCTGCCTACGGCGGTGCCTCTTCCAGGCTGCACGCTTACAGCGGACAGCCCGAGCACAGTCCGCATTCCACCAGGGAACGCACTTCCGTGGACCCCGAGAGGAAGAGCGAGGAATAGAGCGGAGGGCAGCGTTGAAGACAGTGTCATGAAAAAGGAGGAGAGCGCGAGAGAGAGGCAGAAGGGAGAGGTCAGAGAGAGCAGCACTGAGGGTAAATAGGGTTCAGTCTGCCTTAGCAAACTGCCACCTAGGGAAAGAGAGGGAAGGGCGAAAAGAGAAAAAGGAAACAAGGATGGGGAAATGATCACTTCCATGGAGGTCATCAAGAACCCGCCACGTGAAATCTAAGTAAAGAGAAGAAGAGCAGAGAGAAAGATCAAGACAAGAAAGGGTGCGAGTCCGAGAGTCCAAATGAGTGGGCTCACCAGAATTCAGAAGAGACAGGAAAGAAGAGGAGAAACGGCTCAAGGAGGCGACCCCAGGTATTCGTCATAACGTCACCCCAAAGAGAATGACGACAATTGAAGTCACCCAGCAGGAGCACAGGCTCCGGCATGGAGTCTAGGTGGTGTTTCAAATCAGGAAGAGAGAGCAGGACACTCGGGGGGTGATAAATGGAACAAACTGTGTACCATTTCCCCACAAAGATACGAGCAGCAGAACAATGGAGAGGCGAAAGAAAAAGCAAAGGAACAAAGGGAACATCAGCACGAATCAAGAGAGCAGAAGAATTAGAAGCCCCAGCAATGGCTGGGGAAGGGGGGAGAGAAAGGAATAGCCACGAAAACGACCAGGACGAGCACCAAGCATTGGCTCCTGGAGACAGACACAAAGGGGCGAAAACCGCGAAATCAGAAGTTGAAGTTCGAGGAAATTGGCGTAATAACCTCGAACGTTCCATTGAAGAATGGACAACGACGAGAAGAGAAAGGACAAAAACAGAGAACAAGGAAGAAACAAAGGCGAAAGAGCAACAGAGCACGTTAAAGAAGATCAGGGTCGGGATCAGGGTCAGCAAAGTCAGGGTTAGGGGGCATGGGTAAACTGAGCAAAGACAGAGGGAAGGAAACGGGAGAACAGATCAGAGGAGGGCGGGCGGGGTCCGGAGGAGGAGGAGGAAGAGGAGGAGGAGGAAGAGGAGGAGACAACGGAGAGGAGCAGTCAAGGACAGCAGCAGGAAGAGGGGGAGTAGAAAGAGGGGAGCGCACCCCAGCAAGAGCAGCAACCGAAAGGGAAGCAGGGGCCAAAGAAACCTCCATAGCAGGAACAGGGGGCGTAATCACTGAAACGGGAGGGGAAGGAGCAACAGAGCCAGAAGTAGGAGCTGAGGAAGAAAGCGAAGCCTTCTTACCCGCCGGGGAAGAGGAAGGAGAGGAGCCAGGCTTACGCTTCTGACTTAAAGAGACCGGTGTCCCAGCAACAACGTACCGGGCAACGGATTCCAGTGCCTCAACAGAAGCCGAACGAGAGCGCACACGACGGCCGTTAGGAGAGCGATGGACATCCGCCTGCACCGACAGGCGGTGGGGAGAGCCGATAGATGGAGGAAGAGGATGGGAAGGAGGATCGGAGGGGGACGAGGAAGAAGACACAGGAGACACGACAGACCGGGTAGAAGGAAGGGGAACCCCAGACAGAGGACCAGGAGGAGGATCCTTCGGGAGAGAACCCAAAGGAACAAAGGAGGGGGCAGTGGGCGCATCAGGGTCCAAGGCCCGGAAACGGTTGTGAGTCTGAGGAAGGCGGGAAGGACGAGGAGAGGAAGAGCGCAACACGCGAGCATAAGAGATATTAGCATAAGGCGGGAGCCGGCGAACCTGGCGTCTCGCCTCAGGAAAAGATAAACGCTCCCGGTGCTTCAAGTTGAGGACGGCTGCCTCAAGCTTGTAATGGACACACGCACGGGAGAAGGTAGGATGGGCCTCACCGCAGTTGAGGCAACGAGCCTGGGGAGAAGCGCACTCCGACTTAGAGTGACCTTCGCCACCACACAAAGGACAGAGAGAGACAGTCCCCGAGCAGCAGAGGGCACCATGCCCAAACCTCCAGCACTTGTTGCAGAGCCGAGGAGACGGAATGTACTCCTGGACAGAGCACCTGGCACCAGCAAGAATGACAGGGTGGAAGGGTCCTACCATCAAAGGTAATCTTCACAACCCGGAGGGGTTGACGACGACTACCACGAGGGGGACGAGTAAACGTGTCCACCTGGAGAATAGAATGGCCCTGGGCAGCAAGGATATGTTGAATATCGTCGTGGCAGTCGCGCAGGTCCCGAACACCGGTCGCAACATGGGGCGGGAGCAAAATAGTGCCAACACTGGCATTCAACTGAGCGTTCTTCGAGACCCGAACAGGGTCTCGCCAAGGCAGGATAAGGCAGCCAAGCGGGAAGCAGCATCCTGAGAAGGAGCAGCAATGACACGTGTACCGAGACGAGTGGGGTTGAAAGTAATGGAGGCATCCACGGAATCAACGAGATGTCGATGGAGGGAGAAATCGTCAGGAGGCGCAGAATCAAGAGGGAGGAGATCAAAATATTTGGCCCACGAAGCGGGACCAAACAAGGCTTGATAGGTAGCAGAACTGGAAGGAATCGAGCGAGGGCGGCCGTGACGAGGACGGCGGTGAGAACCCCCAGAGAGAGAGGGGTTAAAAGGCGCAGTAGTTACAACTAGAGAAGGAGCCGCGCCAGGGGACGAGGTAGTCACCACTGGGGGCTTGGGGCTTGACCCAACCACAGAGGAGGGAGGGGAGCCAGGGGAAGGAGTCAGAAAGGCCAAAGGAGGAGCAAGGTCGGGGCCCAATGGAGCGAGGGCTACAGAGCCCGGTCTTCCAATACGGACCGACTCGGGGGCTTGGTTGCCCACCCCACGAGCCTGAGAAGGTAAACCAGAAGCAGCCGAAACAGGGTTTATCATCATGACGAAAAGAAGAATTCATTCACGAATGTGCTCCCACACCCACCACGGAGCCACAATTAGAGGCAGGACACCCAACAAGAAGCTATCGCCGATCTTGCCGGGGCCTCCTAGGGGTGCGTCGTGAGTACACGCCCCACAAACGCCACCTTAAGAAACCGACAGTCCGTCGAGATCGGGTTCAGTGACGAAAGGGGGATTGACAATAAAAGGTTCCCCTCGCTCTCGACGTCGGGTACTGCAGTTCTATGGGTGCAAGAGTATGCCTCCTCAAGCACCCGGGCATCAAAATAGAAGAAGTCCAAGGGAAGAACCAGAACGAGCAAAAGGTCGGCAGGAAACGGCAAGCAGATAGGAGAAGAGGGGGGAGAAAAACGAAACAGAAGGAAAAGATGCCCAGCAGAATTGGAGAGGACGGCAGCAGGAGCACAAGGCTAGAAAAGGACAGAGGACTGTCCCAAGGAGCATCACACTCCGGCAGCCGCCCACTAAGACCCCACACGGCGACAACGAGCTGAGCGGGGATGGGGGAATAACTGGGTAGAAGTCGAAATATGTAATAAATTTTTGAGAAGAAATGTATGGGAAATTTTATGAGTCAAAATTTGTGGGAAATGGGACAAGTGCGGATAGCCCTATTCGTGGCAGCATCTGCACGCTCATAAGTAATTATCAAAAGAATGCATCAAACCGGGAAGGCTATGTAGCACCATACAATATGTGGAATAATCAGAGGGCGCTAAATATCACCAAGGTTGCCAATACGTGAACAGAAATGCATAAAGCGAACAATATCAAAATTATCCAATTCACCAAGAACTCTATCGAGGGACATGTGACCGCGAGGGACTGTCGGAAAGTAAGACACAAGCTCGTCCTGGAAGTCAGGACATTCAACAAGGATATGCACGACTGTATGAGGGACAATGCAATTTGGACAATAAGGAGCAGGGGTGGAGCTCCAATAAGTGACCATGAGTTAAACTTGTATGGTCAATACGCAGTCTTGTTAGGACCGTTTCCCAGCGCCCTTTTATGGTAGTAGGATGAAGGACACAGGGACACACTATGCTTAAGAGTACGCAGTTTGTTACCAACAACAAAAGACCAACAGTCCTGCCAACGGTCTAGGATAGAGGAATGAATAACCGGGTAAAAAACGGAATAAGTAATACCTTTACGGGAGATGGGACAAGAGCGGATAACTTCTCTAGCAGCAGCATCCGCACGCCCATTTAAAGAATCACCAATATGGCTGGAAACCCAGCAAAACTCTACAGATTTAAAGTTACTGGAGATAAAAAACAGCCAATGTTGAATCTCGACGACTACCGGATGGACTGGATTAAAGGACCCTAGAGCCATGAGGGCACTACGAGAGTCAACTACAACCACAAAGGCGGATTGCCGACGAGAATGCAAGAGACGAAGGGCATAGATAATAGCATAAAGTTCTGCTATGAAGATGCCAGTCTCTGGAGGTACGCAACACACTTAAGAGTGGTCAGGAAAAACAACAGAGTAGCCTACACCGCCCATAGACTTCGACCCATCGGTGAAGATGGAAACATTGCTCGAGTGTGAAGAAAAGTGTTCAAGGAAAAGGCGATTCAGAACCGTAGGAGGGGGTAAAATGATTACTGATGCGGGTCAATGATGTACAAAATTTGGGAAGGCGGACTCTCCACATGGTCAAAGAAGAAACATTACGAGGAGAAATATTAGATATACGAACCGAAAGAGAATCCTGTAAGAGAGAGAACCTGACAGAATGAGGGAGGTGGTGGTGAGGAACAGGAATTATAGGAGGGTTCAAAGTCAAAGCATGGCAGAGGCGAGAGGAAGGATGTTGCAAGGACCGTGCAAGATAGCAAAGACAGTAGGGATCACAGCGGTCCTGGAGAGATAGAAAGCTAGTGTTAACATACAAGCTGAGGGTGGAAGTCGAACGAAAGGCACTAGAGCTGAGGCGCAACCCAATATGGTGCAAAGCATCATGACGGGGAAGAATAGAAGAAGCAGACGAGTAAGCAAGGCAACCATAATCGAGTTAAGACAGGCGAGAGAGGAATGTAAAGAGGAGCGTGTGCCTATCAACTTACCAAGTAGTATGGGACAAAACCTTAAGGAGGGTAAGGGCCTTAGAGCATTCAACTCGAGGTAGAGATATGGGGGCGACCAAGACAAACGAGTGTAAAAGATATACCCCAAAAGCTTAGCGGAATCCCTGTACACAAGGAGATGACAATAAAGCAACAAAGAGGGACGAAGAACGACATGATTCCGATTAAAAGTCACTGTACAAGTCTGAGATGTAGATAACTTGAAACCATGATCGGTGGCCCAAGACGACACGGCATCAATCGCAAGTTGAAGGAGAGGCGAATCATCACCCTGACAGCAATAGGTAAGATCGTCCACATAGAGAGCGGAAAAGACGCCAGAAGGAAGGGAGGAAAGAAAACCACTAAGGGCAACTAGAAAGAGAGTAGTGCTTGGAACACTAGCTTTGGGTACATCTTAGTATTGCCGAAAAGAGGCAGAGAGTGGGGCACCAAGCCTAACTCTAAAGGAACGACGAGAGAGGAAGCTTTGCAGGAAGAGGGAGATTACCTCGACGGCCAAAAGAACCAAGTTGGGACAGAGTATGGTATCTCCAGGAGGCGTCGTAAGCGTGTTCTAGGTTAAAAAGGACAGCAACAACGGAGGTCTTAGCAGCAAAAGCAGTATGGATATAGACCTCCAAGTTCACCAGGACATCAGTCGTGCTGCGGCACTTGCGGAAACCAAATTGAGAAGGAAAAAGGTGGTGATAGTGTTCCAAGAACCACATCAGACGAACATTGACCATACGCTCAAAGAGCTTGAGGGCAATAGGGCGGAAGTTCTTAGGGAATATCCCGAGCCGAGGATGAACAGTTCGAGAAGGCGACCCCGGGTGTTTGTCACAATATCACCCCAGTGGATATGTCGACAGTTGAAATCCTCGAACAGGAGCACACGCTCTGGCAAGAAGTCCAGGAGGTGCTTAAGATCTGGACGTGAAAGTGGGACATTTGGGGGGAGATAAATGGAACAGACTGTATACCATGTACTCACTAAGATATGGGCTGCAGAACATTCAATAGGCGATGGAAAAAGTAAGGAGACGATAGGAATATCGATATGAATCAAGAGAGCAGTAGAGTTATGGGCCCCAGCAAAAGCTAGGGGGGGGGGGGGATGAAGAGAGAAAGGAAAAACCACAAAAAGTGACCAGAACGAGCACCAAGCATTGGCTCCTGGAGACAAACAGGTAAGTAAGTAATTATCAAAAGAAAGCACCAAACCGGGAAGGCTATGTAGCACCATCAAATGTGCAGGATAATCAGAGGGCGCTAAGTATCACCAAGGATGCCAATACGAGAACAGAAACACATAAGGCGAACGATATCAAAAGTATCCGAGTCACCAAGAATTCTATTGAGGGACACGCGACCGCGAGGGGCGGTCGGAAAGCAAGACACACGCTCGTCCTGGAAGTCAGGACATTCAAGAAGGACATGCACGACCGTAAGAGGGACAATGCAATTAGGACAATAAGGAGCAGGGGGCACTGCAAGTGACCATGGGTTAATTAAGCGAGTATGGCCAATATGCAACCTTGCCAGAGCTGTTTCCCATCGCCGGTTACGGTGGTAGGAAGACGGAAACGAGGAAACACAACATTTACGAGTACGTAGTTTGTTGCCAGTAACAGACGACCAAGAAGCCTGCCAACGGGTAAAGATGAAGGAATGGATAACCGGGTAAAAGTCGGAATAAGGAATACCTTTACGAGAGATGGGACAAGAGCGGACAGCTTGCCTGGCGGCAGCATTTGCACGCTCATTTAAAGAGACACCAATATAGCTGGCAACCCAACAAAATTCAAAAGACTTAAATTTACTGTGAACAAGAAACAGCCAATGCTGGATCTCGACAACAACTGGATGAACCAGATTAATGGATCCAAGAGCCATGAGGGCACTACGAGGGTTCACAACATCTGCAAAGGAAGATTGCCAACGAGAAAGCAGAAGACGAAGAGCATAGAGAATAGCATAAAGCTCTGCTGTGAAGATGCTAGTTTTCGGAGGTAAGCGATACATGTAAGTTCTGGCAGGAAACCAACAGTAGTCTACACTGTCCGCAGACTTAGAAACATCGGTGAAGATGGAAATGGAGCCAGAGAGTGAAGAAAAGTGCTCAAGGAAAAGGCGTTTCAGAACTGTAGGAGGGGTAAAAGCTTTAGTGATTCAGGTCAAGGATGTACAAAACTGCGGAAAGGGCATTCTCCACGGGAGCAAAGAAGAAACAACACGAGGAGAAATATTAGAAATATGAATGGAAAGAGAATCCTGTAAGCGAGATGACCAGACAGAAAGGGGGGAGGTGGTAAAGAAGAACAGGAATCGCAGTAGGCAGAAGGGGTAAATATTAAAGCACGACAGAGGCGAGAGGAAGGATGTTGCAAGGACCGTGCAAGATAGCAAAGACAGTAGCGATCACGGCGGTCCTGGAGAGATAGGAAGCCAGTCTCAACACACAAGCTGAGGACGGGAGTCGAACGAAAGGCACCAGAACTGAGGCGCAACCCAGGATGGTGCAAAGCATCAAGACGGTGAAAAGTAGAAGGAGAAGCAGACGAGTAAGCAGGGCAACCATAATCGAGTTTAGACAGGACGAGAGAAGAATGTAAAACGAGTAGTGCGCGCCTATCCGCTCCCCAAAAAATATGGGACAATACTTGAATGAGGGTAAGGGCCTAAGAGCATTCAACTCGAGGTAGAGATATGGGGGCGACCAAGACAAACAAGTGTCAAACATTAGCCCAAAAATCTTAGCGGAATCCTTGTACACAATGGGGTGACCCTAAAGCGACAAAGAAGGACGAAGAACGAGTAAGTCATAGTACAAGTCTTAGACGTAGAGAACCTGAAGCAATGATCGGTGGCCCAAGACGACACGGCATCAATTCCAAGTTGAAGCTGCAGTTGAAGGAGGGGCGAATCATCCGCCCAAGTAAAACAGAAACAAGCAACACTTAGTGGGCCAGCCAAAGGCTTAGGGCCCGTGCAGGAATATCCCTGCAAAAAAAAAAAAATAAAGAAAAAAATCACCCCGACAGCAAAGGGTAAGATCGTCGACATAGCGAGAGGAGAAGACGCCAGAAGGAAGAGGGGAAATAAGACCATTGAGGGGTAACCATAAAAAAATGAGTAGTGCTCAGAACACTACCTTGGGGACACCTTCATATTGCTGAAAAGAGGCAGAGATGGTGGTACCAAGCCTCAACTCGAAAGGAACGACGAGAGAAGCAGCTTTAGAGAAAGAGGAAGATTCCCATGAAGGCCAAATGAATAAAGTTGGGACAGAATATGATATCGCCAAGTGGTGTCATAAGCCTTTTCCAAGTCAAAAAGGACGGCAACAACGGAGGTCTTCGCAGCAAAAGCAGTACAAATATAGACCTCCAAGTTCACCAGGACATTTGTTGTGCTGCGGCACTTGCGAAAATTAAATTGAAAAGGGGAGAGGTGGCGATAGTGTTCTAAGAACCACATCAAACGAACGTTAACCACATGTTCAAAGAGTTTGCAGACAACTCGTGAAGACAATGGGGAGAAAGTCCTTAGGGGATGTCCCCAGAGACCCTGTTTTCCGATCAGGGAGGACAACCGCATCGAGCCAGTCCTCAGGGACTGACGACGACTCCCAGACCCGATTATACAGACTCGGTAAATACCGAGACATGCACGGGAGATGGTGAAGCCTCTCAATGAATGCCATCGGAGCCCGCCGTCGCAGAACCGCAGAGGGCCAGATCAGACTGAAGTTCAGAGAGAGAAGGGATCGTTACAGGCAAGTTTGAGATGAGTGCAGAAATCTAAAGGACGAGATTCAAAGACAGGTTTACGAAGGAGGAGAGATTCAGGAAGATGAGAACCAGAGCTAACAGAAGAAAAGTGGGAACCCAGTTCATTCGCGACCTGCAGCGGGTCTGCCACAAGAGTACCATGGAGGTGAAGGACCGGCGAGACATCGGGAATAAACTTACCCGCTATCTAGTGGACACCTGTCTCTAAAAAGCAAAAGCCTGTCTCCTCTCCTTCCTCCTCCCCTTACACGCTTCTATATCTGCAGCAGAGAAGTTTGGAACGTAATGGTGGAAACATAAGACTTCCAACACTCAAGCTTAGCTGTATGGATGGCCCTACGGGACACCGCACTCGCCTTCTGAAACAAAAGAAAAGAATTGCCCGTCTGCCGGTCTCTCTTCTAGGCTGCACACTTACAGGGGACAGCCCGAGCACAGTCCATATTCCACCTGGCAACGCACTTCCGTGGTCCCCGAGAGGAAGAGCGAGGAATAGAGCGAAGGACAGCGTCAAAATGGTGTCATGAAAAAGGAGGAGGGCACGAGGGAGAGGCAGAAGGGAGAGGTCAGAGAGGGCAGCATGGAGGGTAAATAGGTTCCAGTCTGCATTGGCAACTACCACCTAGGGAAGGAAAGGGGAGGGAGAAAAAGGTAACAAGGATGGGGAAATAATCTCTGCTATGGAGGTCATCAAGAACTCGCCATGTGAAATCCAAGTAAAGAGACGACGAGCAGAGAGCAAGATCAAGACAGGAAACGGTGCGAGTCTGAGAGTACAAATGAGTGGGCTCACCAGAATTCATAAGTATGTAAGTAATTATCAAAAGAAGGCACCAAACCGGGAAGGCTATGTAGCACCATCAAAAGAGCAAAATAATCAGAGGGCGCTAAATATCACCAAGGATGCCAATACGAGAACAAAAACGCATAAGGCGAACGAAATCAAAAGTATCCGAGTCACCAAGAATTCTATTAAGGGACAGGTGACCGCGAGGGGCAGTCGGAAAGCAAGACATACGCTCGTCCTGGAAGTCAGGACATTCAAGAAGGACATGCACGACCGTAAGAGGGACAATGCAACTAGGACAATAAGGAGCAGGGCGGCGGTCCATCAAGTGACCATGGGATAAGCTAGTATGGCCAATACGCAACCTCGCCAGAGCTGTTTCCAACCGCCGGTTACGGTGGAAGGAGGACGGCCACGAGGAACACACAACAATTAAGAGTACGTAGTTTGTTACCAGTAACAGACGACCAAGAATCCTGCCAACGGGTAAGGACTGAGGAATGGATAACCGGGTAAAAGTCGGAATACAGAATGCTTTTACGAGAGATGGGACAAGAACGGACAGCTTCCCTGGCGGCAGCATCCGCACGCTCATTTAAGGACACACCAATATGGCCGGGAACCCAACAAAACTCAACCGACTTAAATTTACTGTGAACAAGAAACAGCCAATGCTGGATCTCGACAACTACTGGATAAACCGGATTAAAGGACCCGAGAGCCATGAGGGCACTACGAGAGTCAACAACAACTACAAAGGAAGACTGACAACGAGAAAGCAGGAGACGAAGAGCATAGAGAATAGCATAAAGTTCCGCTGTAAAGATGCTAGTCTCCGGAGGTAAGCGACACATATAAGTGCGATCAGGAAAAACAACAGAGTAGCCAACACCGTCCGCCGACTTTCACCCATCGGTGAAGACAGAAACGGAGCGGGAGTGAGAAGAAAAGTGCTCAAAGAAAAGGCGTTTGAGAACCGTAGGAGGGGTAAAGGCTTTAGTGATACGGGTCAAGGAAGTACAAAACCACGGAAGAGGGACTCTCCATGGGGGCAAAGAAGGAACAACACGAGGAGAAACATTAGAAATACGAACGGAAAGAGAATCCTGGAGGCGAGATAACCGGACAGAAAGAGGGAGGTGGTGAAGAGGAACAGGAACCGCAGGAGGGGTAAAAGTTAAAGCACGACAGAGGCGAGAGGAAGGATGTTGTGAGGACCGCGCAAGATAGCGAAGACAGTAGCGATCACGGCGGTCCTGGAGAGACAGGAAGCCAGTGTCAACATACAAGCTAAGGACGGGAGTCGAACGAAAGGCACCAGAACTGAGGCGCAACCCAGTATGGTGCAAAGCATCAAGACGGCGAAGAGTAGAAGGAGAAGCAGACGAGTAAGCAGGGCAACCATAATCGAGCTTAGACAGGACGAGAGTGCGCCTATCTGCCCCCCAAGAAGTATGGGACAAGACCCGAAGGAGGGCAAGGGCCTTAGAGCACTCAACACGGAGGTAAGAGATATGGGGAGACCAAGACAAACGAGTGTCAAGGAATAACCCCAAAAGCTTCGTGGAATCTTTGTATTCAAGGGGATGGCCATAAAGTGACAAAGAGGGACGAAGAACAACCCGTTTCTGCGTAAAAGTCATGGCACAAGTCTTAGAAGTAGAGAACTTGAAGCCATGATCGGTGGCCCAAGATGACACGGCATCAATTGCAAGTTGAAGCCGGCGCTGAAGGAGAAGCGAATCATCACCCTGACAGCAAAGGGTAAGATCATCGACAGAGCGGAGAAGACACCAGAAGGAAGAGAGGAAAGAAGACCATTGAGGGCAACCAGAAAAAGAGTAGTGCTCAGAACACTACCCTGGGGCACACCTTCGTATTGCTGAAAAGAGGCAGAGAGAGCAGTACCAAGGCGCACCCGAAAGGAACGACGGGAGAGGAAGCTGCGGAGAAAGAGAGGGAGATGACCACGAAGGCCAAAAGAATGAAGTTGAGATAGAATATGATATCGCCAAGTGTTGTCGTAAGCCTTTTCCAGGTCAAAAAGGACGGCAACAACGGAGGTCTTCGCAGCAAAAGCAGTACAAATATAGACCTCCAAGTTCACCAGGACATCTGTCGTGCTGCGGCACTTGCGGAAACCAAATTGAGAAGAGGAGAGGGGGTGATGGTGTTCCAGGAACCACATCAGACGAACGTTAACCATACGTTCAAAGAGTTTGCAGACACAACTTGTGAGGGCAATAGGGCGAAAGTCCTTAGGGGAAGTACCCAGAGACCCCGGTTTGCGAACAGAGAGGACAACGGCATCCAGCCAGTCCTCAGGGACTGACGACGACTCTCAGGTCCGATTATACAAACTCAGTAAATACTGAGACGTGCACGGAGGGAGATGGCGAAGCATCTCATAATGAATACCATCGGAGCCCGCCGCCGTAGAACCGCAGAGGGCCAGGGCAGAACGAAGTTCAGAGAGAGAGAGAAGGGATCATTATAGGGAAGTTGAAGACGAGTGCAGAAATCTAAAGGACGAGACTCGAGGACAGGTTTACGAAGAAGAAAAGATTGGGGAAGATGAAGACCAGAGCTAACAGAAGAAAAGTGGGAACCCAGTACGGAAGCGACCTGCAACGGGTCCGCCACAAGAGTATCATGCAGGTGAAGGACCGGTGAAACATCAAGAACGAACTTACCCGCTATCTTGCGGATACGCTTCCAGATCTGGGCCAGAGGAGTTTCGGACGTAATTGTCGAGACATAAGATGGCCAACATTCACGTTTAGCCGTACGGATGGCCCTACGGGCCACCGCACTTGCTTTCCGAAAGAAAACAAAAGAATCGGTCGTCTGCCTACGGCGGTGCCTCTTCCAGGCTGCACGCTTACAGCGGACAGCCCGAGCACAGTCCGCATTGCACCAGGGAACGCATTTCCGTGGACCCCGAGAGGAAGAGCGAGGAATAGAGCGGAGGGCAGCGATGAAGACAGTGTCATGAAAAAGGAGGAGAGCGCTAGAGAGAAGCAGAAGGGAGAGGTCAGAGAGAGTAGCACTGAGGGTAAATAGGGTCCAGTCCGCCTTAGCAAACTGCCACCTAGGGAAAGAGAAGGAAGGGCGAAAAGAGAAAAAGGAAACAAGGATGGGGAAATGATCACTTCCATGGAAGTCATCAAGAACCTGCCACGTGAAATCAAAGTAAAGAGAAGAAGAGCAGAGAGAAAGATCAAGACAAGAAAGGGTGCGAGTCCGAGAGTCCAAATGAGTGGGCTCACCAGAATTCAGAAGAGACAGGGAAGAAGAGAGGAGAAACGGCTCAAGATGGCGACCCCAGTCAGAAAGTCACCCCAAAGAGAATGACGACAATTGAAGTCACCCAGTAGGAGCACAGGCTCCGGCAAGGAGTCAAGGAGGTGTTTCAAATCAGGAAGAGAAAGCGGGACAGTCGGGGGGAGATAAATGGAACGAACTGTGTACCATTTCCCCACAAAGATACGAGCAGCAGAACAATGGAGAGGCGAAGGAAAAAGTAAAGGAACAAAGGGAACATCAGCACGAATCAAGAGAGCAGAAGAATTAGAAGCCCCAGCAACGGCTGGGGGGGGGGGGGGAAGAGAAAGGAATAGCCACGAAAACGACCAGGACGAGCACCAAGCATCGGCTCCTGGAGACAGACACAAAGGGGCGAAAACCGCGAAATCAGAAGTTGGTGTTCGAGGAAATTGGCGTAATAACCTCGAACGTTCCATTGAAGAATGGACAACGACGAGAATAGAAAGGACTACAACAGAGAACAAGGAAGAAACAAAGGCGAAAGAGCAACAGAGCACGTTAAAGAATATCAGGGTCGGGATCAGGGTCAGCAAAGTCAGGGTTAGGGGGCATGGGTAAACTGAGCAAAGACGGAGGGAAGGAAACGGGAGAACAGATCAGAGTTGGGCGGGCGGGGTCCGGAGGAGGAGGAGGAGGAGGAGGAGACAACGGAGAGGAGCCGTCAAGGACAGCAGCAGGAGGAGGGGGAGTAGAAAGAGGGGAGCGCACCCCAGCAAGAGCAGCAACCGAAAGGGAAGCAGGGGCCAAAGAAACCTCCATAGCAGGAACAGGGGGCGCAAGCACTGAAACGGGAGGGGAAGGAGCAACAGAGCCAGAAGGAGGAGCTGAGGAAGAAAGTGAAGCCTTCTTACCCGCCGGGGAAGAGGAAAGAGAGGAGCCAGGCTTACGCTTCTGACTTAAAGAGACCGGTGTCCCAGCAACTACGTACCGGGCAACGGATTCCAGTGTCTCAACAGGAGAAGCCGAACGAGAGCACACACGACGACCGTTAGGAGAGCGATGGACATCCGCCCGCACAGACAGGCGGTGGGGAGAGCCAATAGATGGAGGAAGAGGATGGGAAGGAGGATCGGAGGGGGACGAGGAAGAAGACACAGAAGACACGACAGACCGGGTAGAAGGAAGGGGAACCCCAGACAGAGGACCAGGAGGAGGATCCTTCGGGAGAGAACCCAAAGGAACAAAGGAGGGGGCAGTGGGCGCATCAGGGTCCAAGGCCCGGAAACGGTTGTGAGTCTGAGGAAGGCGGGAAGGACGTGGAGAGGAAGAGCGCAACACGCGAGCATAAGAGATATTAGCATAAGGCGGGAGCCGGCGAACCTGGCGCCTCGCCTCAGGAAAAGATAAACGCTCCCGGTGCTTCAGGTTGAGGACGGCTGCCTCAAGCTTGTAATGGACACACGCACGGGAGAAGGTAGGATGGGCCTCACCGCAGTTGAGGCAACGAGCCTGGGGAGAAGTGCACTCCGACTTAGAGTGACCTTCGCCACCACACAAAGGACAGAGAGATACAGTCCCGGAGCAGCGGAGGGCACCATGCCCAAACCTCCAGCACTTGTTGCAGAGCCGAGGAGAAGGAATGTACTCCTGGACAGAGCACCTGGCACCAGCAAGAATGACAGAGGGTGGAAGGGTCCTACCATCAAAGGTAATCTTCACAACCCGGAGGGGTTGACGGCGACTACCACGAGGGGGACGAGTAAACGTGTCCACCTGGAGAATAGAATGGCCCTGGGCAGCGAGGATATGGTGAATATCGTCGTGGCAGTCGCGCAGGTCCCGAACACCGGTTGCAACATGGGGCGGGAGCAAAATAGTGCCAACACTGGCATTCAATTGAGCGTTCTTCGAGACCCGAACGGGGGTCTCGCCAAGGCAGGATAAGGCAGCCAAGCGGGAAGCAGCATCCTGAGAAGGAGCAGCAACGACACGCATACCGAGACGAGTGGGGTTAAAAGTAATGGAGGCATCCACGGAATCAATGAGATGTCGATGAAGGGAGAAATCGTCAGGAGGCGCAGAATCAAGAGGGAGGAGATCAAAATATTTGGCCCACGAAGCGGGACCAAACAAGGCTTGATAGGTAGCAGAACTGGAAGGAATCGAGCGAGGGCGGCCGTGACGAGAACGGCGGTGAGAACCCCCAGAGAGAGAGGGGTTAAAAGGCGCAGTAGTTACAACTAGAGAAGGAGCCGCGCCAGGGGACGAGGTAGTCACCACTGGGGGCTTGGGGCTCGACCCAACCACAGAGGAGGGAGGGGAGCCAGGGGAAGGAGTCAGAGAGGCCAAAGGAGGAGCAAGGTCGGGGCCCAATGCAGCGGAGGCTACAGAGCCCGGTCTTCCAATACGGACCGACTCGGGGGCTTGGTCGCCCACCCCACGAGCCTGAAAAGGTAAGCCAGAAGCAGCCGAAACAGGGGTTATCATCTTGACGAAATTACGAATTCACTCACGAATGTGCCCCCACACCCACCATGGAGCCACAATTAGAGGCAGGACACCCAACAAGAAGCTATCGCCGATCTTGTCGGGGCCTCCTAGGGGTGCGTCGTGAGTATACGCCCCACAAACGCCACCTTAAGAAACCGACAGTCCGTCGAGATCGGGTTCAGTGACGAAGTGGGGATTGACAATAAAAGGTTCCCCTCGCTCTCGACGTCGGGTACTGCAGTTCTACGGGTGCATGAGTATGCCTCCTCAAGCACCCGGGCGTCAAAATAGAAGAAGTCCATGGAAGAACCAGAACGAGCAAAAGGTCGGCAGGAAACGGCCAGCAGATAGGAGAAGAGGGGGGAGAAAAACGAAACAGAAGGAAAAGGAAAAGGTGCCCAGCAGAATTGGAGAGGACGGCAGCAGGAGCACAAGGCTAGAAAAGGACAGAGGACTGTCCGAAGGAGCATCACACTCCAGCAGCCGCCCACGAAGCCCCCACACGGCGACAACGAGCTGAGCGGGGAGGGGGTTGCTTGGGTTAAACTAACAGCCATTTGTTCGA
>NC_091162.1:40679249-40744249 GCF_040958095.1 Procambarus clarkii | reverse complement strand
CGATATATATTTTGGATGTCACCTGTTTACCCATCTCATTTGGCAGTTAGATAACTGCGGTCCCACACCATCCATCCATTCCATCAACCCATTTCACCCACTCATCAATTTATAACTCCACCTACCTACAAACTCTCCCCCTCCCCATCCGGCCCATTGGCGTCGTGAGGGGGCTTTGTGGTCGGCTGCCGGAGTGTGATGCTCCGTGGGACAGTCCTCTGTCCTTTTATGGCCTTGCACTCCTGCTGCTGTCTTCTCTAATTATGCCGGATCGCTTTTCCTTTTCATTATGTTTCGTTTTTCTCCCCCCTCTTCTCCTATCTGCTTGTCATTTCCTGCCGACCTTTTGCTTCTTTTGGATTATTTCTTTGGACTTCTTCTATTTTGACGCCCGGGTGTTTGAGGAGGCATACTCTTGCACCCGTAGAACTGTTGTACCTGACGTCTCGAGCGAGGGGAACCTTTTATTGTGAATCCCCCTTTCGTCGCTGAACCCGATCTCGACGGACTGACAGTTCTTAAGGTGGCGTTTGTGGGGTGTATACTCACGACGCACCCCTAGGGGGCTCCGACATTGTCGGCGATAGCTTTCTGTTGGGTGTCCTGTCTCTAATTGTGGCTCCATGGTGGGTATGGGGGCATATTCGTGGATGAATTTCTTTATCTTCGTCTCTATGTCGATGAATGTTTCCGTTGTACCCTCTCAGGCTCGTGGGGTGGGCGACCAAGCTCCCGAGTCGGCCTGTATTGGAAGACCAGGCTCTGTAGCTCCCGCTGCATTGAGCCCCGACCTTGTTCCTCCTTTGACCGTCCTGACTTCTTCCCCCAGCTCCCCTCCCTCCTCTGTGGTTGGGTCGAGCCTCCAGCCCCCAGTGGTGACCACTTCGTCCCCAGGTGCGGCTAAGTCTCTTGTTGTGACTACTGCGCCTTTTGACCCCTCTCTCTCTGGGGGTTCTCAATGCCGTTCGCGCCCCAGCCGCACTCGCTCGATTCCTTCCCGTGCTGACGCGTATCAGGCCTTGTTTGGTCCTGCTTCATGGGCCAAATACTTTGATCTCCTCCCTCTTGATTCTGCGCCTCCTGACGATTTCTCCCTCCATCGGCATCTTGTAGATTCCGTGGATGCGTCTGTTACTTTCAACCCCACTTGTCTCGGTACACGTGTCGTTGCTGCTCCTTCTCAGGATGCAGCTTCCCGCTTGGCTGCCTTATCTTGCCTTGGCGAGATCCCTGTTCGGGTCTCCAAGAACGTTCGGATGAATGCCGGTGTAGGCACTATTCTCCTCCCACCCCATGTTGCAACCGGTGTTCGGAATCTGCAGGATTGCCACGATGATATTCGGCATATCCTTGATGCCCAAGGCCATTCTGTCCTCCAGGTTGACTCGTTTACTCGTCCCCCTCGTAGTCGTCGCCGTCAAACCCTTCGCGTTGTGAAGATCACATTTGATGGTAGGACCCTTCCATCCTCTGTCATTCTTGCTGGTGCTAGGTGCTCTGTCCAGGAGTATATTCCTTCTCCTCGACTTTGTAACAAGTGCTGGAGGTTTGGGCATGGTGCCCTCCGCTGCTCTGGGACTGTCTCTCTCTGTCCTTTGTGTGGAGGTGAAGGTCACTCTAAGTCGGAGTGCACTTCTCCCCAAGCTCGCTGCCTCAACTGCGGTGAGGCCCATCCTACCTTCTCCCGTGCCAGTGTCCATTACAAGCTTGAGGCAGCCGTCCTCAACCTGAAGCACCGGCACCGTTTATCTTTTCCTGAGGCGAGGCGCCAGGTTCGCTGGCTCCCGCCTTATACTAACGTCTCTTATGCTCGTGTGTTGCGCTCTTCCTCTCCTCGTCCTTCCCACCTTCCTCGGACTCACAACCGTTTCCGGGGCTTGGACCCTGATACGCCCACTGCCCCCTCCTCTGTTCCTTTGCGTTCTGTCCCGAGGGGTCCCCCTCTTGGTCCTCTGTCGAGGGTTCCCCTTCTTTCTACCCGGTCTGACATGTCTCCTGTGTCTTCTTCCTCCGATCCTCCTTCCCATCCTCTTCCTCCATCTATCGGCTCTCCCCGCCGCCTGTCGGTGCAGGCGGATGTCCATCGCTCTCCTAACGGCCGTCGTGTGTGCTCTCGTCAGCTTCTCCTGTTGAGACACTGGAATCCGTTGCCCGGTACGTAGTTGCTGGGACACCAGTCTCTTTAAGTCAGAAGCGTATGCCTGGCTCCTCTCCTTCCTCCTCCCTGGCGGGTAAGAAGGCTTCGCTTTCTTCCTCAGCTCCTACTTCTGGCTCTGTTGCTCCTTCCCCCCTCCTATTTCAGTGATTGCGCCCCCTGTTCCTGCTATGGAGGTTTCTTTGGCCCCTGCTTCCCTTTCGGTTACTGCTCTTGCTGAGGTGCGCTCCCCTCTTTCTACTCCCCCTCTTCCTGCTGCTGTCCTTGACTGCTCCTCTCCGTTGTCTCCTCCTCCTCCTCCTCCGGACCCCGCCTGCCCACCTCTGATCTGTTCTCCCGTTTCCTTCCCTCCGTCTTTGCTCAGTTTACCCATGCCCCCTAACCCTGACTTTGCTGACCCTGATCCCGACCCTGATATTCTTTAACGTGCTTTGTTGCTCTTTCGCCTTTGTTTCTTCCTTGTTCTCTGTTTTTGTCCTTTCTCTTCTCATCGTTGTCCATTCTTCAATGGAACGTTCGAGGTTATTACGCCAATTTCCTCGAACTCCAACTTCTAATTTCGCGGTTTTCGCCCCTTTGTGTCTGTCTCCAGGAGTCGATGCTTGGTGCTCATCCTGGTCGTTTTCGTGGCTATTCCTTTCTCTCCCCCCCCCCCCCCAGCCGTTCGTGGGGCTTCTAATTCTTCTGCTCTCTTCATTCGTGCTGATGTTCCCTTTGTTCCTTTACTTTTTCCTTCGCCTCTCCATTGTTCTGCTGCTCGTATCTTTGTGGGGAAATGGTACACAGTTTGTTCCATTTATCTCCCCCCGAGTGTCCCGCTTTCTCTTCCTGATTTGAAACACCACCTAGACTCCTTGCCGGAGCCTGTGCTCCTGCTGGGTGACTTCAATTGTCGTCATTCTCTTTGGAGTGACGTTGTGACGAATACCCAGGGTCGCCTTCTTGAGCCATTTCTCCTCTCTTCTTCCCTGTCTCTTCTGAATTCTGGTGAGCCCACTCATTTGGACTCTCGGACTCCAGCCCTTTCTTGTCTTGATCTTTCTCTCTGCTCTTCTTCTCTTTACTTAGATTTCACGTGGCAGGTTCTTGATGACTTCCATGGAAGTGATCATTTCCCCATCCTTGTTTCCTTTTTTTCTTTTCGCCCTTCCCTCTCTTTCCCTAGGTGGCAGTTTCCTAAGGCGGACTGGACCCTATTTACCATCAGTGCTGCTCTCTCTGACCTCTCTCTCGCGCTCTCCTCCTTTTTCATGACACTGTCTTCAACGCTGCCCTCCGCTCTATTCCTCGCTCTTCCTCTCGGGATCCACGGAAGTGCGTTCCCTGGTGGAATGCGGACTGTGCTCGGGCTGTCCGCTATAAGCGTGCAGCCTGGAAGAGGTACCGCCGTGGGCAGACGACCGATTTTTTTCTTTTCTTTCGGAAAGCAAGTGCGGTGGCCCGTAGGGCCATCCGTACGGCTAAACGTGAATGTTGGGCATCTTATGTCTCAACAATTACGTCCGAAACTCCTCTGGCCCAGATCTGGAAGCGTATCCGCAAGATAGCGGGTAAGTTCGTTCCCGATGTTTCACCGGTCCTTCACCTCCATGATACTCTTGTGGCGGACCCGTTGCAGGTCGCTTCCAAACTGGGTTCCCACTTTTCTTCTGTTAGCTCTGGTCTCCATCTTCCCCAATCTTTCCTTCTTCGTAAACTTGTCCTTGAGTCTCGTCCTTTAGATTTCTGCACTCGTCTTCAGCTTCCCTATAATGATCCCTTCTCTCTCTCTGAACTTCGTTCTGCCCTGGCTCCTCTGCGGTTCTACGGTGGCGGGCTCCGATGGTATTCATTATGAGAAGCTTCGCCATCTCCCTCCGTGCACGTCTCAGTATTTACTGAGTCTGTATAATCGGATCTGGGAGTCGTCGTCAGTCCCTGCGGACTGGCTCGATGCCGTTGTCCTTCCTGTTCGCAAACCGGGGTTTCTGGGTACTTCCCCTAAGGTCTTTTGCCCTATTGCCCTCACAAGTTGTGTGTGCAAACTCTTTGAACGTATGGTTAACGTTCGTCTGATGTGGTTCCTGGAACACCATCATCTCCTCTCCCCTTCTCAATTTGGTTTCCGCAAGTGCTGCAGCACGACAGATGTCCTGGTGAACTTGGAGGTCTATATTCGTACTGCTTTTGCTGCGAAGACCTCCGTTGTTGCCGTCCTTTTTGACCTGGAAAAGGCTTATGACACCACTTGGCGATATCATATTCTATCTCAACTTCATTCTTTTGGCCTTCGTGGTCATCTCCCTCTCTATCTCCGCAGCTTCCTCTCTCGTCGTTCCTTTCGGGTGCGCCTTGGTACCGCTCTCTCTGCCTCTTTTCAGCAATACGAAGGTGTGCCCCAGGGTAGTGTTCTGAGCACTACTCTTTTTCTGGTTGCCCTCAATGGTTTTCTTTCCTCTCTTCCTTCAGGTGTCTTCTCCGCTCTATATGTCGATGATTTTACCCTTTGCTGTCAGGGTGATGATTCGCCCCCCCCCCCTTCAGCGCCGGCTTCACCTTGCAATTGATGCCGTGTCGTCTGGGGCCACCGATCATGGCTTCAAGTTCTCTACTTCTAAGACTTGTGCTATGACTTTTACGCGGAAACGGGTTGTTCTTCGTCCCTCTTTATCACTTTATGGTCATCCCCTTGAGTACAAAGATTCCGCGAAGCTTTTGGGGTTATTCCTTGACACTCGTTTGTCTTGGTCTCCCCATATCTCTTACCTCCGTGTTGAGTGCTTTAAGGCCCTTACCCTCCTTCGGGTCTTGTCCCATACTTCTTGGGGGGCAAATAGGCGCACTCTCCTTGCTTTACATTCCTCTCTCGTCCTGTCTAAGCTCGATTATGGTTGCCCTGCTTACTCGTCTGCTTCTCATTCTACTCTTCGCCGTCTTGATGCTTTGCACCATACTGGGTTGCGCCTCAGTTCTGGTGCCTTTCGTTCAACTCCCATCCTTAGCTTGTATGTTGACACTGGCTTCCTGTCTCTCCAAGACCGCCGTGATCGCTACTGTCTTCGCTATCTTGCGCGGTCCTTGCAACATCCTTCCTCTCGCCTCTGTCGTGCTTTAACTTTTACCCCTCCTGCGGTTCCTGTTCCTCTTCACCACCTCCCTCTTTCTGTCCGGTTATCTCGCCTACAGGATTCTCTTTCCGTTCATATCTCTAATGTTTCTCCTCGTGTTGTTCCTTCTTTCTCCCCGTGGAGAGTCCCTCTTCCGCGGTTTTGTACTTCCTTGACCCGTATCACTAAAGCTTTTACCCCCTCCTATGGTTCTAAAACGCCTTTTCCTTGAGCACTTTTCTTCTCACTCCCGCTCCGTTTCTGTCTTCACCGATGGGTCTAAGTCTGCGGATGGTGTTGGCTACTCTGTTGTTTTTCCTGATCGCACTTATATGTGTCGCTTACCTCCGGAGACTAGCATCTTTACAGCGGAGCTTTATGCTATTTTCTATGCTCTTCGTCTCCTGCTTTCTCGTTGTCAGTCTTCCTTTGTAGTTGTTGTTGACTCTCGTAGTGCCCTCATGGCTCTCGGGTCCTTTAATCCGGTTCATCCAGTAGTTGTCGAGATCCTGCATTGGCTGTTTCTTGTTCACAGTAAATTTAAGTCGGTTGAGTTTTGTTGGGTTCCCAGCCATATTGGTGTGTCTTTAAATGAGCGTGCGGATGCTGCCGCCAAGGAAGCTGTCCGCTCTTGTCCCATCTCTCGTAAAGGTATTCCATATTCCGACTTTTACCCGGTTATCCATTCCTCCGTCCTTACCCGTTGGCAGGCTTCTTGGTCGTCTGTTACTGGTAACAAACTACGTACTCTTAAATGTTGTGTTTCCTCGTGGCTGTCTTCCTACCACCGTAACCGGCGATGGGAAACAGCTCTGGCGAGGTTGCGTATTGGCCATACTCGCTTAACCCATGGTCACTTGATGGAGCGCCGCCCTGCTCCTTATTGTCCTAGTTGCATTGTCCCTCTTACGGTCGTGCATGTCCTTCTTGAATGTCCTGACTTCCAGGACGAGCGTGTGTCTTGCTTTCCGACCGTCCCTCGCGGTCACTTGTCCCTCAATAGAATTCTTGGTGACTTGGATACTTTTGATATCGTTCGCCTTATGCGTTTTTGTTCTCGTATTGGCATCCTTGGTGATATTTAGCGCCCTCTGATTATTTTGCGCATTTGATGGTGCTACATAGCCTTCCCGGTTTGGTGCCTTCTTTTTGATAATTACTAACTTACCTACAAACTCAACCTTTAGCCCATTGAATGCTAATGATGACAGGTGACACTATCACGTTACACCTGTTCCATTATTCACCAGTATTTACTAGTACTCACTAGTGTATCGAGGGATGCCCCACCAAGGAATACTTACCCCCATTGTCTTGATGTTCGGCCGGAGTGAGGGAGGTGGCAGGGAAAGAAGGGGGGAGGGAATATGGGAGGGGGGTGACCAAAGACGCGTCTCGGACACGTGAGGAGAGCAAGATGACGGTGGAATCAGGAGCCATGAGCTAGGGAGCCAAATACGCCATGACAAGTGACCCAAAAATGACCCATCCAGGTCCTGAGTGGTGTGGGTAGTAGCTATTGGGTCGGCTGCTCCGAGCCCCTGCTTTTGTCTTGCTTCACTGCCACACACTACACATCTACAAACTAAACCACATATTTCTGGTACTTCAATTATCACCAGTCTGTTCTATATTCACCGGTCTCTTAATTTCACTGCTGAAGAAAATTGAAAGGTAATCATGTATGAGTCTGAAGGGTATGGGGGTCCAAACATTCAATTCGTACTAACATTATAACTAGCATATTTGCGAATGCCTCAATGATGCCACCACTATGCCAGTGTTGGTGTCCACAGGACACCAACACTGGCAATTTCAACCACACGTGAATATTTCTTCATTGACCATTTTTTGCCATCGTTGACATTAAAAACGTTGAAAAACCTCATAACACTTCAAGTCGTTGTTCGTTCCTACACTACACTAATCACAAATGTTTTATTAAAAACCTTTGTGTATTCAATGTCACAATAACGTGACTGAAAACAAATCTATATAAAATATCTGTCTGTCCACGGTTGAAGACATTTTCCAAGATGACACACAGGGGTTATGGGAGGGTCATAGGCCAGTCGGGGGTGGCCCTACTGCCCTCCACTCTGTAAAGTAGGGTGAGGCTCGCCTCTAGTCTGGTCTCCATCACTGAACATTCTCTTACTGGTACAGGCTACATTAATGTTTATATTTATACAAATATACATACAAATTATAGAAATACATATACAATTATTCAGTTTATACATAGCCTTCTCCGAGGCTACGAGTCCCTACAGTAGCATGAGAGGTAATACCCCTTTTATACAAACTGAAGAAAATGTAATTCCTAAAATGGTTGCACATTTATAATTGACATAGTTTACTAAAACAATAAAAGCAGTATTCATTTATTAAAGAAAATGGCAATATTGCTAGCCCAACGCTGATTAATATGATTACAAATTATGAGCGTGTAATAAAAAGCGTCTAAGCCCATTATCATGATGTTCCGTGGAATAAATTGAAAAAGTAAGTTGACCAGACCACACACTAGAAAGTGAAGAGACGACGACGTTTCGGTCCGTCCTGGACCATTCTCAATCGACTTGTGAATGGTCCCCCCCTCCCTATCCGGCCCGTTGGCGTCGTGAGGGGGCTTGGTGGACGGCTGCCGGAGTGTGATGCTCCGTTGGGCAGTCCTCTGTCCTTTTCTGGCCTTGCACTCCTGCTGCTGTCTTCTCCAATTGTGCCGGATCGCTTTTCCTTTTCTTTATGTTTCGTTTTTCTCCCCCCTCTTCTCCTATCTGCTTGTCGTTTCCTGCCAACCTTTTGCTTGTTTTGGATTCTTTCTTTGGACTTCTTCTATTTTGACGCCTGGGTGCTTGAGGAGGCATACTCTTGCACCCGTAGAACTGTAGTACCCAACGTCTCGAGCGAGGGGAACCTTTTATTGTCAATCCCCCTTTCGTCGCTGAACCCGATCTCGACGGACTGACGGTTCTTAAGATGGCGTTTGTGGGGCGTATACTCACGACGCACCCCTAGGGGGCCCCGGCATGATCGGCGATAGCTTCCTGTTGGGTGTCCTGCCTCTAATTGTGGCTCCATGGTGGGTATGGGGGCACATTCGTGGATGAATTTGTCACTTTTCGTCTCTATGTCGTTGAATGTTTCCGTTGTACCCTCTCAGGCTCGTGGGGTAGGCGACCAAGCCCTCGAGTCGGCCTGTATTGGAAGACCAGGCTCTGTAGCTCCCGCTGCGTTGGGCCCCGACCTTGCTCCTCCTTTGACCGTCCTGACTTCTTCCCCCAGCTCCCCTCCCTCCTCTGTGGTTGGGTCGAGCCTCCAGCCCCCAGTGGTGACCACTTCGTCCCCAGGTGCGGCTAAGTCTCTTGTTGTGACTACTGCGCCTTTTGACCCCTCTCTCTCTGGGGGTTCTCAATGCCGTTCGCGCCCCAGCCGCACTCGCTCGATTCCTTCCCGTGCTGACGCGTATCAGGCCTTGTTTGGTCCTGCTTCATGGGCCAAATACTTTGATCTCCTCCCTCTTGATTCTGCGCCTCCTGACGATTTCTCCCTCCATCGGCATCTTGTAGATCCCGTGGATGCGTCTGTTACTTTCAACCCCACTCGTCTCGGTACACGTGTCGTTGCTGCTCCTTCTCAGGATGCGGCTTCCCGCTTGGCTGCCTTATCTTGCCTTGGCGAGATCCCTGTTCGGGTCTCCACGAACGTTCAGATGAATGCCAGTGTTGGCACTATTCTCTTCCCACCCCATGTTGCAACCGGTGTTCGGAATCTGCAGGATTGCCACGATGATATTCGGCATATCCTTGATGCCCAAGGCCATTCTGTCCTCCAGGTTGACTCGTTTACTCGTCCCCCTCGTGGTCGTCGCCGTCAACCCCTTCGCGTTGTGAAGATCGCCTTTGATGGTAGGACCCTTCCATCCTCTGTCATTCTTGCTGGTGCTAGGTGCTCTGTCCAGGAGTATATTCCTTCTCCTCGACTTTGTAACAAGTGCTGGAGGTTTGGGCATGGTGCCCTCCGCTGCTCTGGGACTGTCTCTCTCTGTCCTTTGTGTGGGAGTGAAGGTCACTCTAAGTCGGAGTGCACTTCTCCCCAGGCTCGTTGCCTCAACTGCGGTGAGGCCCATTCTACCTTCTCCCGTGCGTGTGTCCATTACAAGCTTGAGGCAGCCGTCCTCAACTTGAAGCACCGGGAGCGTTTATCTTTTCCTGTGGCGAGGCGCCAGGTTCGCCGGCTCCCGCCTTTTGCTAATATCTCTTATGCTCGCGTGTTGCGCTCTTCCTCTCCTCGTCCTTCCCGCCTTCCTCAGACTCACAACCGTTTCCGGGCCTTGGACCCTGATGCGCCCACTGCCCCCTCCTTTGTTCCTTTGGGTTCTCTCCCGAAGGATCCTCCTCCTGGTCCTCTGTCTGGGGTTCCCCTTCCTTCTACCCGGTCTGTCGTGTCTCCTGTGTCTTCTTCCTCGTCCCCCTCCGATCCTCCTTCCCATCCTCTTCCTCCATCTATCGGCTCTCCCCACCGCCTGTCGGTGCGGGCGGATGTCCATCGCTCTCCTAACGGCCGTCGTGTGTGCTCTCGTTCGGCTTCTCCTGTTGAGACACTGGAATCCGTTGCCCGGTACGTAGTTGCAGGGACACTGGTCTCTTTAAGTCAGAAGCGAAAGCCTGGCTCCTCTCCTTCCTCTTCCCCGGCGGGTAAGAAGGCTTCGCTTTCTTCCTCAGCTCCTGCTTCTGGCTCTGTTGCTCCTTCCCCTCCCGTTTCAGTGATTGCGCCCCCTCTTCCTACTATGGAGGTTTCTTTGGCCCCTGCTTCCCTTTCGGTTGCTGCTCTTGCTGAGGTGCGCTCCCCTCTTTCTACTCCCCCTCTTCCTGCTGCTGTCCTTGACTGCTCCTCTCCGTTGTCTCCTCCTCTTCCTCCTCCTCCAGACCCCGCCCGCCCACCTCTTATCTGTTCTCCCGTTTCCTTCCCTCCGTCTTTGCTCAGTTTACCCATGGCCCCTAACCCTGACTTTGCTGACCCTGATCCCGACCATGATATTCTTTAACGTGCTCTGTTGCTCTTTCGCCTTTGTTTCTTCCTTGTTCTCTGTTTTTGTCCTTTCTCTTCTCGTCGTTGTCCATTCTTCAATGGAACGTTCGAGGTTATTACGCCAATTTCCTCGAACTCCAGCTTCTAATTTCGCGGTTTTCGCCCCTTTGTGTCTGTCTCCAGGAGCCAATGCTTGGTGCTCGTCCTGGTCGTTTTCGTGGCTATTCCTTTCTCTCCCCCCCCCCCCCAGCCATTGCTGGGGCTTCTAATTCTTCTGCTCTCTTGATTCGTGCTGATGTTCCCTTTGTTCCTTTGCTTTTTCCTTCGCCTCTCCATTGTTCTGCTGCTCGTATCTTTGTCGGGAAATGGTACACAGTTTGTTCCATTTATCTCCCCCCGAGTGTCCCGCTCTCTCTTCCTGATTTGAAACACCTCCTAGACTCCTTGCCGGAGCCTGTGCTCCTGCTGGGTGACTTCAATTGTCGTCATTCTCTTTGGGGTGACGTTCTGACGAATACCCGGGGTCGCCTCCTTCAGCCGTTTCTCCTCTCTTCTTCCCTGTCTCTTCTGAATTCTGGTGAGCCCACTCATTTGGACTCTTGGACTCGCACCCTTTCTTGTCTTGATCTTTCTCTCTGCTCTTCTTCTCTTTACTTAGATTTCACGTGGCAGGTTCTTGATGACCTCCATGGAAGTGATCATTTCCCCATCCTTGTTTCCTTTTTCTCTTTTCGCCCTTCCCTCTCTTTCCCTAGGTGGCAGTTGCTAAGGCAGACTGGACCCTATTTACCCTCAGTGCTGCTCTCTCTGACCTCTCCCTTCTGCCTCTCTCTCGCGCTCTCCTCCTTTTTCATGACACTGTCTTCAACGCTGCCCTCAGCTCTATTCCTCGCTCTTCCTCTCGGGGTCCACGGAAGTGCGTTCCCTGGTGGAATGCGGACTGTGCTCGGGCTGTCCGCTGTAAGCGTGCAGCCTGGAAGAGGCACCGCCGTAGGCAGACGACCGATTCTTTTCTTTTCTTTCGGAAAGCGAGTGCGGTGGCCCGTAGGGCCATCCGTACGGCTAAACGTGAATGTTGGGCATCTTATGTCTCAACAATTACGTCCGAAACCCCTCTGGCCCAGATCTGGAAGCGTATCCGCAAGATAGCGGGTAAGTTCGTTCCCGATGTTTCACCGGTCCTTCACCTCCATGATACTCTTGTGGCGGACCCGTTGCAGGTCGCTTCCGAACTGGGTTCCCACTTTTCTTCTGTTAGCTCTGGTCTCCATCTTCCCCAATCTTTCCTTCTTCGTAAACCTGTCCTTGAGTCTCGTCCTTTAGATTTCTGCACTCGTCTTCAGCTTCCCTATAACGATCCCTTCTCTCTCTCTGAACTTCATTCTGCCCTGGCCCTCTGCGGTTCTACGGCGGCGGGCTCCGATGGTATTCATTATGAGATGCTTCGCCATCTCCCTCCAAGCACATCTCAGTATTTACTGAGTCTGTATAATCGGATCTGGGAGTCGTCGTCAGTCCCTGCGAACTGGCTCGATGCCGTTGTCCTCCCTGTTCGCAAACCGGGGTCTCTGGGTACTTCCCCTAAGGACTTTCGCCCTATTGCTCTCACAAGTTGTGTCTGCAAACTCTTTGAACGTATGGTTAACGTTCGTCTGATGTGGTTCCTGGAACACCATCACCTCCTCTCCCCTTCTCAATTTGGTTTCCGCAAGTGCCGCAGCACGACAGATGTCCTGGTAAACTTGGAGGTCTATATTCGTACTGCTTTTGCTGCGAAGACCTCCGTTGTTGCCGTCCTTTTTGACCTGGAAAAGGCTTACGACACCACTTGGCGTTATCATATCCTATCTCAACTTCATTCTTTTGGCCTTCGTGGTCATCTCCCTCTCTTTCTCCGCGGCTTCCTCTCTCGTCGTTCCTTTCGGGTGCGCCTTGGTACCGCTCTCTCTCCCTCTTTTCAGCAATACGAAGGTGTGCCCCAGGGTAGTGTTCTGAGCACTACTCTTTTTCTGGTTGCCCTCAGTGGTCTTCTTTCCTCTCTTCCTTCTGGTGTCTTCTCTGCTCTCTATGTCGATGATCTTACCCTTTGTTGTCAGGGTGATGATTCGCCTCTCCTTCAACGCCGGCTTCAACTTGCAATTGGTGCCGTGTCGTCTTGGGCCACTGATCATGGCTTCAAGTTCTCTACTTCTAAGACTTGTGCCATGACTTTTACGCGGAAACGGGTTGTTCTTCGTCCCTCTTTGTCACTTTATGGTCATCCCCTTGAATACAAAGATTCCGCGAAGCTTTTGGGGTTATTCCTTGACACTCGTTTGTCTTGGTCTCCCCATATCTCTTACCTCCGTGTTGAGTGCTCTAAGGCCCTTACCCTCCTTCGGGTCTTGTCCCATACTTCTTGGGGGGCAGATAGGCGCACTCTCCTTGCTTTACATTCCTTTCTCGTCCTGTCTAAGCTCGATTATGGTTGCCCTGCTTACTCGTCTGCTTCTCCTTCTACTCTTCGCCGTCTTGATGCTTTGCACCATACTGGGTTGCGCCTCAGTTCTGGTGCCTTTCGTTCGACTACCGTCCTTAGCTTGTATGTTGACACTGGCTTCCTGTCTCTCCAGGACCGCCGTGATCGCTACTGTCTTCGCTATCTTGCGCGGTCCTTGCAACATCCTTCCTCTCGCCTCTGTCTTGCTTTAACTTTTACCCCTCCTGCGGTTCCTGTTCCTCTTCACCAACTCCCTCTTTCTGTCCGGTTATCTCGCCTGCAGGATTCTCTTTCCGTTCGTATTTCTGATGTTTCTCCTCGTGTTGTTCCTTCTTTGCCCCCGTGGAGGGTCCCTCTTCCGCGGTTTTGTACATCCTTGACCCGTATCACTAAAGCTTTTACCCCTCCTACGGTTCTAAAACGCCTTTTCCTCGAGCACTTTTCTTCTCACTCCCGCTCCGTTTCTGTCTTCACCGATGGGTCTAAGTCAGCGGACGGTGTTGGCTACTCTGTTGTTTTTCCTGATCGCACTTATATGTGTCGCTTGCCTCCGGAGACTAGCATCTTTACAGCGGAACTTTATGCTATTCTCTATGCTCTTCGTCTCCTGCTTTCTCGTTGTCAGTCTTCCTTTGTAGTTGTTGTTGACTCTCGTAGTGCCCTCATGGCTCTCGGGTCCTTTAATCCGGTTCATCCAGTGGTTGTCGAGATCCAGCATTGGCTGTTTCTCGTTCACAGTAAATTTAAGTCGGTTGAGTTTTGTTGGGTTCCCAGCCATATTGGTGTGTCTTTAAATGAGCGTGCGGATGCTGCCGCCAAGGAAGCTGTCCGCTCCTGTCCCATCTCTCGTAAGGGCATTCCGTATTCCGACTTTTACCCGGTTATCCATTCCTCAGTCCTTACCCGTTGGCAGGCTTCTTGGTTGTCTGTTACTGGTAACAAGCTACGTACTCTTAAATGTTGTGTTTCCTCGTGGCAGTCCTCCTTCCACCGTAACCGGCGGTGGGAAACAGCTCTGGCGAGGTTGCGTATTGGCCATACTCGCTTAACCCATGGTCACTTGATGGAGCGCCGCCCTGCTCCTTATTGTCCTAGTTGCATTGTCCCTCTTACGGTCGTGCATGTCCTTCTTGAATGTCCTGACTTCCAGGACGAGCGTGTGTCTTGCTTTCCGACCGCCCCTCGCGGTCACCTGTCCCTCGATAGAATTCTTGGTGACTCTGATACTTTTGATATTGTTCGCCTTATGCGTTTTTGTTCTCGTATTGGCATCCTTGGTGATATTTAGCGCCCTCTGATTATTTTGCGTATTTGATGGTGCTACATAGCCTTCCCGGTTTGGTGCCTTGTTTTGATAATTACTTACTTACTTACTTGTGAATGGTCCAGGACGGGCCGAAAAGTTACTGTCCCTTCACTTTCTAGGGAAGCCGGGAGCCGGTCGGCCGAGTGGACAACACGCTGGACTTGTGATCCTGTGGTCCTGGGTTTGATCACAGGCGCCGGCGAGAAACAATGCGCAAAGTTTCTTTCACCCTATGCCCCTGTTACCTAGCAGTAAAATAGGTACCTGGGTGTTAGTCAGCTGTCACGGGCTGCTTCCTGGGGGTGGAGGCCTGGTTGAGGACTGGGCCGCAGGGACACTAAAAAAGCCCCAAAATCATCTGAAGATAACCTCTAGTGTGTAGTCAGGTCAACTTATTTCAGCCACGTTATTGTGACTCATCGTCTGCATTTGAAAAAGTTATTTTTTACAATAGTTAATTCTCCTGTACACTAACATTACCAACATTCTGCAGCTGTCACGTTTCCCCTTTTTTTCCGCCCGCTCACTTTCCCATTGCGCCTTTCCCCTCTGTAATATAAACACGCCAACTACTGCTCGCAATTTTTGCACAGCTCAGCACCGCTCCTGTGCTAGCTAAGTCCACTACGGGCTCACCATAGCCTGTGCTGCTTGGAACTTGTTCCGAGTAGCTGAATCTATAACAACAGCAGCAGCAGCTCTCAATCGGACATTTCCTCCGTCACTAATTACACAACTGTAGTGAGTTTCAACCACTACGGAATCGCTTTCAAAATGACCATGTGACATGCAATTCAATTACTGCTTCATAAGGATTGGCCAACTCCAACAAAACTGATTCCAATTAATTGGACAACTAAACGATTTAAGTGACAAATAATTATGAAACGAACAATACTGCTGTGCGTTCGAAATACAGGAAAAACCTTCTCTACACAACCTGTCCTCTTACAAATTACGTCTGAATTTAGCCGTTTGTCCATATGGGCGAAAACGGACGTAATTTGAAAATGAAAAAAAAATTAAAATAATTTGTTTTCCCAAACAGTAAGTTAATGGTCCTCTGGTAGGTTAGGAGGGCAGGAAATTTTCCTATAGTCTCAAAACGTCATGAAAACCATTAATTGAAAGTTTCTTCTCCTAACGTATCCGAGTTAGCCAGAGGACTATAACAGAAAACGGGACAGTACTTTTATGAGCCGATTTAATTTCAAATTCCGTCCATTTTTGGCCATAGCGCACATTCGAGCGAAAAGCGATGTTATTTTTAAGAGGACACAAATGTCTGGTCCCAGAGCTATGAGGTATGAGTTATAAGGGGAAAACTCCATGAATCATACGAGCAGACACAGGTGGAAACTTAGTCCACAAGAAAGTAAGTAATCATCAAAAGAAGGCACCAAACCAGGAAGGCTATGTAGCACCATAAAATGTGCAGGATAATCAGAGGGCACTAAATATCACCAAGGATGCCAATACGAGAACAGAAACGCACAAGGCGAACGATATCAAAAGTATCTGAGTCACCAAGAATACTATAGAGAGACAAGCGACCGCGGGGGACGGTCAGAAAACAAGACACACGCTCGTCCCTGAAGTCAGGACATTCAACAAGGATATGTACGACTGTAAGAGGGACAATGCAATTAGGACAATAAGGAGCAGGGCGGCGCTCCATCAAGTGACCATGAGTTAAGCGAGTATGGCCAATACGCAACCTCGCCATCCAGTTTCCCATCGCCGGTTACGGTGGCAGGAGGACGGCCACGAGGACACACAACTTTTAAGAGAACGTAGTTTGTTACCAGTAACAGACGACCAAGAAGCCTGCCAACGGGTAAGGACGGAGCAATGGATAACCGGGTAAAAGTCGGAATAAGGAATACCTTTACGAGAGATGGGACAAGAGCGGACAGCTTCCCTGGTGGCAGCACCTGCATTTAAAGAGACACCAATATGGCTGGGAACTCAACAAAACTCAACCGACTTAAATTTACTGTGAACAAGAAACAGCCAATGCTGGATCTCGACAACCACTGGATGAACCGGATTAAAGGACTCGAGAGCCATGAGGGCACTACGAGAGTCAACAACAGCTACAAAGGAAGATTGACAACGAGAGAGCAGGAGACGAAGAGCTTAGAGAATAGCATAAAGCTCCGCTGTGAAGATGCTAGTCTCCGGAGGTAAACGACACGTATAAGTGTGATCAGGAAAAACGACAGAGTAGCCAACACCATCTTAGACTCATCGGTAAAGACAGAAACGGAGTGGGAGTGAGAAGAAAAGTGCTCAAGGAAAAGGCGTTTTAGAACTGTAGGAGGGGTAAAAGCTTTAGTAATGTGGGTCAAAGACGTTCAAAACTGTGGAAGGGGGACCCTCCACGGGGGCAAAGAAGGAGCAACACGAGGAGAAATATTAGAAATACGAACGGAAAGAGAATCCTGTAAGCGAGATAACCGGACAGAAAGAGGGAGGTGGTGAAGACGAACAGGAATCGCAGGAGGGGTAAAAGTTGAAGCACGACAGAGGCGAGAGGAAGGAAGTTGCAAGGACCACGCAAGATAGCGAAGAGAGTAGCGATTGCAGCGGTCCTGGAGAGATAAGAAGCCAGTGTCAACATACAAGCTGAGGACGGGAGTCGAACGAAAGGCACCAGAACTGAGGCCCAACCCAGTATGGTGCAAAGCATCAAGACGGCGTAGAGTAGAAGGAGAAGCAGATGAGTAAGCAGGGCAACCATAATCGAGCTTAGACAGGACGAGAAAGGAATGTAAAGCAAGGAGAGTGGGCCTATCCATTCCCCAAGAAGTATGGGACAATACCCGAAGGAGGGTAAGGGCCTTAAAGCACTCAACACAGAGGTAAGAGATAAGTCAAAGAATAACCTCCAAAAGCTTCGTGGAATCTTTGTACTCAAGGGGATGACCATAAAGTGACAAAGAGGGACGAAGAATGACCTGTTTCCGAGTAAAAGTCATGGCACAAGTCTTATAAGTAGAGAACTTGAAGCCATGATCGGTGGCCCAAGACGACACGGCATCAATCGCAAGTTGAAGCCGGCGTTGAAGGAGAGGCAAATCATCACCCTGACAGCAAAGGGTAAGATCATCGACATAGAGAGTGGAGAAGACTCCTGAAGGAAGGGAGGAAAGAAGACCATTGAGGGTAACCAGAAAAAGAGTAGTGCTCAGAACACTACCCTGGGGCACACCTTCGTATTGCTGAAAAGAGGCAGAGAGAGCGGTACCAAGCCTCACCTGAAAGGAACGACGAGAGAGGAAGCTGTGGAGAAAGAGAGGGAGCTGACCACGAAGGCCAAAAGAATGAAGCTGGGATAGAATATGATAGCGCCAAGTGGTGTCGTAAGCCTTTTCCAGGTCAAAAAGGACGGCAACAACGGAGGTCTTCGCAGCAAAAGCAGTTCGAATATAGACCTCCAAGTTCACCAGGACATTTGTTGTGCTACGGCACTTGCGGAAACCAAATTGAGAAGGGGAGAGGAGGTGATTGTGTTCCAGGAACCACATCAGACGAACGTTAACCATACGTTCAAAGAGTTTGCAGACACAACTTGTGAGAGCAATAGGACGAAAGTCCTTAGAGGTTGTTCCCAGAGACCCTGGTTTGCGAACAGGGAGGACAACGGCATCGAATCAGTCCTCAGGGACTGACGACGACTCCCAGATCCGATTATACAGACTCAGTAAATACCGAGACGTGCACGGAGGGAGATGGCGAAGCATCTCATAATGAATGTCATCGGAGCCCGCCGCCGTAGAACCGCAGAGGGTCAGGGCAGAACGAAGTTCAGAGAGAGAGAGGGGATCGTTATAAGGAAGTCGAAGATGAGTGCAGAAATCTAAAGGACGAGATTATAGGACAGGTTTATAAAGACGGAAAGAATAGGGAAGATGAAGACCAGAGCTAACAGAAGAAAAGTGGGAACCCTGCTCGGTAGCAACCTGTAACGGGTCATCTTGAGGTTATCTTGAGATGATTTCGGGGCTTTAGTGTCCCCGCGGCACGGTCCTCGACCAGGCCTCCACCCCCAGGAAGCAGCCCGTGACAGCTGACTAACTCCCAGGTACCTATTTACTGCTAGGTAACAGGGGCATTCAGGGTGAAAGAAACTTTGCCCATTTGTTTCTGCCTCGTGCGGGAATCGAACCCGCGCCACAGAATTACGAGTCCTGCGCGCTATCCTGCGGTCCGCCACAAAAGTACCACAGAGGTGAAGGACCGGTGAAACATCAGGAACGAACTTACCCGCTATCTTGCGGACATGCTTCCGGTCTGTGGCAGAGGAGTTTCGGACGTAATGGTGGAGACATAAGACACCCATCATTCACGTTTAGCCATACGGATGGCCCTACGGGCCACCGCACGGCGGTGTCTCTTCCAGGCTGCACGCTTACAGGGGACAGCCCGAGCACAGTCCGCATTCCACCAGGGAACGCACTTCCGTGGACCCCGAGAGGAAGAGCGAGGAATAGAGCGGAGGGCAGCTTCGAAGACAGTGTCATTAAAAAGGAGGAGAGAGCGTGGGAGAGGCACAAGGGAGAGGTCAGAGCAGCACTGAGGATAAATAGGTTCCAGTCAGCTTTAGCAAACTGCCACCTAAGGAGGGAGAGGGGAGGGTGAAAAGAGAAGAAGGTAACAAGGATGGGGAAATGGTCACTGCCATTGAGGTCATCAAGAACCTGCCACGTGAAATCCAAGTAAAGAGAAGACGAGCAAAGAGAAAGATCAAGACAGGAAAGGGTACGAGTCCGAGATTCCAAATGCGTGGGCTCACCAGAATTCAGAAGAGACAGGGAAGAAGAGAGGATAAACGGCTCAAGAAGGCGACCTCGGATGTTCGTCAGAACATCACCCCAAAGGAAATGACGACAATTGAAATCACCCAGCAGGAGCACAGGCTCCAGCAAGGAGTTCAGTAAGTGTTTCAGATCAGGAAGAGAAAGCGGGACACTCGGGGGGAGATAAATGGAACAAACGGTGTACAATTTCCCCACAAAGATACGAGCAGCAGAACAATGGAGAGGCGAAGGAAAAAGTAAAGGGACAAAGGGAACATCAGAGTGAATCAAGAGAGCAGAAGAGTTATTAAGAGCCCCAGCAACAGCCGGAGGGGGGGAGAGAAAGGAATAGCCACGAAGGCGACCAGGACGAGCACTAAGCATCGGCTCCTGGAGACAGACACAAAGGGGCGAAAACCGCGAAATCAGAAGTTGGAGTTCAAGGAAATTGGCGTAATAACCTCGAACGTTCCATTGAAGAATAGACATCGACGAGAAGAGAAAGGACAACAACAGAGAACAAGGAAGAAACAAAGGCGAAATAGCAACATAGCACCTTAAAGAAGATCAGGGTCGGAATCAGGGTCAGCAAAGTCAGGGTAAGGGGGCATGGGTAAACTGAGCAAAGACGGAGGGAAGGAAGCGGGAGAACAGACAAGAGGGGGATGGGTGGGGTCCGGAGGAGGAGGAGGAAGAGGAGGAGACAACCGAGTGGAGCAGTCAAGGACAGAAGCAGGAAGAGGGGGAGGAGAAAGATGGGGAGCGCACCTCAGCAAGGGCAGCAACCGAGAGGGAAGCGGGGGCCAAAGAAACCTGCATAGCAGGAACAGGGGGCACAACCACCAAAATGGGAGGGGAAGGAGTGATAGAGTCAGAAGTAGGGGCCGAGGAAAAAAGCGAAGCCTTCTTACCTGCCGGGGAGGAGGAAGGAGAGGAGCCAGGCTTACACTTCTGACTTAGAGACAGGTGTCCCAGCAACCACGTACTGGGCAACGGATTCCAGCATCTCAACAGGAGAAGCTGAACGAGAGCACACACGACGGCCATTAGGAGAGCGATGGACATCAGCCCGCACCGACAGGCGGCGGAGAGATTCTATAGACGGAGGAGAAGGATGGGAAGGAGGCTCGGAGGGAGACGAGGAAGAAGACACAGGAGACATGACAGTTCATTTTTAGTTTAGTTTAAAGTTTTCTAAACCAGTCGGTCGTGACTCGGACCTCCAGTCCGGTTTGGAGTGGAGACGGGTTCAACAAAAAATGAGCACACATGAAATGATTTCGATGTTCAGTAAGCACTACTGAATGCCTGAGACCCCAATACATGGTTGATGTTAGTTGTATTTTATTTTACGATGGAAAACTTTAAACTAAACTAAAAATGAACTCGCGAGAAGTGATTTCCCCATTCAGTAAACACTTGCTGAGATGATGATAACTGAATGACTCAGACACCCAATGCATGGGTGATAACAGTAGTATTTAATTTAAGTTGTAAAAGCTTTAATCTAAACAGAAATGAGCCCACAGGAAGTGATTCCCACGTTCAATAAACACTTACTGAGTTGTAAATTGAATGTCTAAGTCACCCAATACGTGGTTGATGATAGTAATATTTTAAGATGTGGAAACTTTAGACTAAAGTAAATAATCACACATGAAGTGATTTCCACGTTTAATAAACACTTACTGAGTTGTAAACTGAATGTCTGAGCCAGTCAATATAGCGCTTGATGATAGTAGTAGTAGTATTTTATTTTACGATAGAAAAACTGTTAACTAAAAATGAGTTCACATGACGTGATTTCTATGTTGAGTAAACACTTACTGAGTTGTAAACTGAATGCCTGACCCATCCAATACACGGTTGATGATAGTAGTATTTAATTTATGATGGAGAAACTTAAACCTAAACTAAAATGAGCACACATGAAGTGATTCCCACGTTCAGTAAACACTTACTGAGTTGTAAACTGAATGTCTAAGTCACCCAATACATGGTTGATGATGATAGTAATATTTTAAGATTGGGAAACTTTAAACTAAACTCAGTGAGCACAGATGAAGTGATTTTCTACATTCAGTGAACACTTACTGAGTTGTAAACTGAATACCTGACCCACCCAATACAGGGCTGATGCTAGTAGTATTTTATTTTACGATGGAAAAACTTAAAACTAAACAGAAATGAGCACTCACAAAGTGATTCCCACGTTCAATAAACATTTACTAAGTTGTTAACTGAATGTATAAGACATCCAATACATGGTTGATGATAGTAGTATATTAAGATGGGGAAACTTTAAGCTAAACTAAATGACCACCATGTCGCGATTTCCACGTTAAGTAAACACTTACTGAGTTGTAAACTGAATGTCTGAGCCACCCAATATAAGGTTCATGATAGTAGTATTTTATTTTACGATGGAAAAAACTTTAAACTAAAAATGAGCTCACATGAAGTGATTTTCACGTTCAGTAAACACTTACTGAGTTATTAACTGAATGTCTGAGCCACCCAATACATGGTTGATGATAGTAGTATTTAATTTAAGATTGAAAACTTTAAACTAAACTAAAAAATGAGCATGCATGAAGTGATTTCCACGTTCAGTAAACACTTACTGAGCTGTAAACTGAATGTCTAAGAAACCCAATACGTTGTTGATGATGATAGTAATATTTTAAGATTGGAAACTTTAAACTAAACTAAATAATCACACATGAAGTGATTTCCACGTTCAGTAAACACTTACCGAGTTGTAAACTGAATGCCTGAGCCACCCAATACAAGGTTTATGACAGTAGTATTTTATTTTACGATTGAAAAACTTTAAACTAAAATGAACTCACATGAAGAAATGTAGGTAGCGAACATGTCTCCTCAGCTCTTTTATCTTCCGCAAAGCCTTTCCTCCTATCTCAATTTTATTAGTTCATGTTTTCGTGTTTCACTTTTTGTTAAAACTAAATCTACACACGCGATATGAAATGTGAAAAAAAATCTTACATTATGCTATGTTATCAGTGCTTGAATAAAAATATTAAAATGTGCTGAACATTGTGTCACTGTCTTGCTACGATATTAAAAATGTCTATGTTTTCGCTGGGGCAACTGTTGCGCACAGTCATCTCGCTAAGGTAGGTCGGTGTCAGAATTGTCAAAATGATGTACCTTGCATACATCAGATCTTTAGTGGGTTATGCTGCACCTCTGCTTGTTTTGATGCCTGAAAGAAAGCTTGGAGGGTTTGAAAAATTGCAGAACGAAGCTTGAGGATAATCCTTGGGTGGTCTCGTACCACAATGATTCTTTAGCTTTGATGTCCATAGGGAATGGAAAGGAAGGGGGAGGTAGAGGGATGGGGAGATGAAATTCAGGAAGAGGATGCGGGTGTATAGAGAGAGGAGGTTTGAAAGTTTGGTGGCCTGTCCACCATGGGTTGACATTTTTGTATGTGTTGTTTGTTTGCGTATGTGTTATGTTGGGTTGTCAGTACATTGGCTGGGGGGGCTAGTGTTTGTGACCTTGTTGGTGTCCTAAAGCACTAGAGCCGATGGAGTTGGCTGAAGGAGGCTAATCTTAGCAACATCAGGGTAGTTACACTTCTGATGCCACGACAAATGATTTTTTGGTTTTATATTTTTTTAGGAGTTTTATTTATTTATTTATTTATTTATTTTTCTTCTTTATTCTTCATTTGGTGTAGATCGGGTCCGGGATGGGCCACTCATCTGGGTCGTCTGGCAGGCCGCTTAGTATTTGAGGTCTTGGGAAGGCCTCATCATGGATGTGTCCACAAAGATTCTTAATATGAGAAAGGAACTTAATATTCCGAGCGTTGTTGATCGTGTTACTGAAATTAACTGTCAAATTGATATAAAAAAATACTTAGGCTAACTCATCCTAACCCTTGCCCAGAAGCCCTCTAGAATTTCTTTATTTAAGATCAGCATTGTTCCAAATGGATAACAAAAACTGGAACTCGACTTAGAATGTATCAGTTCATGATTCACACCAAGGGAAAGAACAACAACAACACTTTCCTGCACCGTGGGAGATTATACCCTTTCCATCCAAGAAGCAAATTAGAGATCAGCCCAAGCTTCGTCTTGAGGCAAAGCTCAACGCCTTAAGCCATATTGATGCTCTGTCCACAGAGCATTCTCTCTCTCTCAAATCATATACACTGATGGTTCCCTACACCGCACCACGGGTGCAGTTGTCCTGACAATGGGCGATGGCTTGTATTTTGAGTGGGGAGTCCGTATAAACAACTGGGCCTCTACCCTTCCGACTGAACTATTTGCCTTGCTCCTTACACTGAAATATGTACATGTCTCCAATCTTGATACATTAATTGTAAGTGACTCCTTATCATCCTTAAATGCTCTCAACTCTTTAAGACATAACTGTAACATGCTCGTGTCCGAAGCTAGACACAAAATACAACAAAATTATTAAGGATGGTAACAGAGTCCATTTCATGTGGTCTCCATCTCATGTTGGCCTCCAAATGCATAATAGAGCTTATAAGTTAGCCAAAGAATCTCCCTTTAAAGGAGTCATTGAGTCTAACCTTGGATTGTCAATGAGCAATCTGAGAGCAGCAGTACACCGAGAACTTCAATAAGATCTTGTACATCTGAGGCCAAGTGAAATTGATACTGCTTAATTTAGAAACTGTACTTGTGGTCAATCTCGACCCCATTGTCGATGTGACGACTTATATTGAATTTTGTAACTAGCTCATCATGATTGTAACTTGCTTAGCTAAATGAAATGTGGGGTTCAGTCCCTGAGCCCATTATGTGCCTCTGTAACCCTTTCCATTACCGCTAACCTACAGACTTTGTTTGACTGAGTTTGCCGAGTGATGATAAATGCGGGCAGTAGTTTAATAGATAGAAGAAAATTCAGTAAACGCTAACCTACTGACTTTGATTGACTGAGTTTACTTAGAGACATGCATGTAAGCCCCCCTCAACCTCGGAGGGGGGAAAGTAAACAGACTTGAGTACTAGGTGGTGGGGGAGGGAGGTGGGGGCCTGCTGGAGGGTGGGTTATGTGAGCGGTATTGCCTCATTTAGCCCCAGTTATGTGTCATACTCCCAAGAGAAGCGCCGCCCACAAAGGCTCTCCCCTCCCAGGTCTGCATTTGGAATTTGTATGTTGAGGTCATGGCTCACCTTTGAGAAAGAAGAATGTCATGCTCAATGCTACGAGGAGGTTCGTTACTCAGAGTCCAAGCAAAATTATAAGCGAGATTAAAAAGATCTTTACCTCGGGCAATAAACATTATTTGATATGAATACAGACGGATTAAGGCATCCTGTAGTTACCAGTTGCGTTGCTCCTGGGAGTATGCGTTCAAGTCACTTCTGGGGTGTGAGTTTTCATTCATATACATATTATATATATGGTATATATATGTCGTACCTAGTAGCCAGAACGCACTTCTCAGCCTACAATGCAAGGCTCGATTTGCCTGATAAGCCAAGTTTTACTGAATTAATTGTTTTTCGACTACCTAACCTACCTAACCTAACCTAACCTAACTTTTTCGGCTACCTAACCAAACCTAACCTATAAAGATAGGTTAGGTTAGGTTAGGTAGGGTTGGTTAGGTTCGGTCATATATCTACGTTAATTTTAACTCCAATAAAAAAAAATTGACCTCATACATAATGAAATGGGTAGCTTAATCATTTCATAAGAAAAAAATTAGAAAAAATATATTAATTCAGGAAAACTTGGCTTATTAGGCAAATCGGGCCTTGAATAGTAGGCCAAAAAGTGAGTTCTGGCTACTAGGTACGACATATATATATATATATATATATATATATATATATATATATATATATGTCGTACCTAGTAGCCAGAACTCACTTCTCAGCCTACTATTCAAGACCCGATTTGCCTAATAAGCCAAGTTTTCCTGAATTAATATATTTACTATAATTTTTTTCTTATGAAATGATAAAGCAACCCTTTTCTCTATGTATGAGGTCAATTTTTTTTTATTGGAGTTAAAATTAACGTAGATATATGACCGAACCTAACCAACCCTACCTAACCTAACCTAACCTATATATATTGGTAAGGTTAGGTTAGGTAGCCAAAAAAAGCTAGGTTAGGTTAGGTTAGGTAGGTTAGGTAGACGAAAAAACATTAATTCATGAAAACTTGGCTTATTAGGCAAATCGGGCCTTGAATAGTAGGCTGAGAAGTGCGTTCTGGCTATTAGGTACGACATATATATATATATATATATATATATATATATATATATATATATGTCGTACTTAGTAGCCAGAACGCACTTCTGAGCCTACTATGCAAGGCCAGATTTGCCTAATAAGCCAAGTTTTCATGAATTTATATATTTTCTCTAATTTTTTTCTTATGAAATGATAAAGCTACCCATTTCATTATGTATGAGGTCAATTTTTTTTTATTGGAGTTGAAATTAACGTAGATATATGACAGAACCTAACCAACCCTACCTAACCTAACCTATCCTATCTTTATAGGTTAGGTTAGGTTAGGTAGCTGAAAAAGTTAGGTTAGGTTTGGTTAGGTAGGTTAGGTAGTCGAAAAAACATTAATTCATGAAAACTTGGCTTATTAGGCAAATCGGGGCTTGCATAGTAGGCTGAGAAGTGCGTTCTGGCTACTAGGTACGACATATATATATATATATATATATATATATATATATGTCGTACCTAGTAGCCAGAACTCACTTCTCAGCCTACTATGCAAGGCCAAATTTGCCTAGTAAGCCAAGTTTTCATGAATTCATTGTTTTTCGACTACCTAACCTACCTAACCTAACCTAACCTAACTTTTTCGGCTACCTAACCAAACCTAACCTGTAAAGATAGGTTAGGTTAGGTTAGGTAGGGTTGGCTAGGTTCGGTCATATATCTACGTTAATTTTAACTCCAATAAAAAAAAATTGACCTCATACATAATGAAATGGGTAGCTTTATCATTTCATAAGAAAAAAATTAGAAAAAATATATTAATTCAGGAAAATTTGGCATATTAGGCAAATCGGGCCTTGAATAGTAGGCCAAAAAGTGAGTTCTGGCTACTAGGTACGACATATATATATATATATATATATATATATATATATATATATATGTCGTACCTAATAGCCAGAACGCACTTCTCAGCCTACTATACAAGGCCCGATTTGCCTAATAAGCCAAGTTTTCATGAATTAATATATTTTCTCTAATTTTTTTCTTATGAAATGATAAAGCTACCCATTTCATTATGTATGAGGTCAATTTTATTTTATTGTAGTTAAAATTAACGTAGATATATGACCGAACCTAACCAACCCTACCTAACCAAACCTAACCTATCTTTATAGGTTAGGTTGGGTTTTGGTAGCCGAGAAAGGTAGGTTAGGTTAGGTTAGGTAGGTTAGGCAGTCGAATAAACATTAATTCATGAAAACTTGGCTTATTAGGCAAATCGGGCATAGCATAGTAGGCTGAGAAATGCGTTCTGGCTACTAGGTACGACATATATATATATATATATATATATATATATATATATATATATATATATATATATATATATATATATCGTACCTAGTAGCCAGAACGCATATATATATATATATATATATATATATATATATATATATATATATATATATATATATATATATATATATATATATATATTGTTATGATCTCAGCCTGCAGGAGAAACGAGTCTCCCTTCTTGAGAGTTATTCAGCAAGCCTGACCTAACTAGAAGGTCTAGCAGAAATTGAGGTAATAATCCATATGTAAAATAGTTCCTTGGATATGTATATCAATTTGAGATTATGGGCAATGAAGAAGAAAATAGATAAATGACTGGCTAGGAGATGTGGACATTTTGCTGGAGGCGTGAGGCTCGCTTCCGGAGGACCTTGACCTCACTTGAGTGCCAGACATCGCAGGGTGAAGCCGCGCTCCGTTGAGCTCCCGCCAGAAGGGAACCCCTAGTGATATATCTCTAAGAGAAGAGAAGTGTGCAGACGTACCAGCTGTGGAATCGAGCTGGGAACGTTGTGGTCTCAAGTCCTGGTCGACGAGCAGATATTAAATCGCCCAGAAGCATTATTGTGGGCCGTGGGAGCGCCCTGACCAGACGCCGTCAGAGGGAAAGCGCCCTCGACCAATTAATCGGTGGTAAGCACGATATACGCCAGTTCATAGTGATCACTTGTAGTTGGTCGTGTGCCCAGCGACAGTAGCAATGTTTATTTATAAGTTAGACATGTTTTAATAAGGCAGAAAGCCTGAAATAAGAGAGTGGAGAGGGAGGAACACGGAGCGACGTCCGCCCCCTCTGAGCGCTGGCGGACGACTGAGGGAGCCTGGCTCTTGAGGGAGGAAGACCCTCCCAGCGAGTGAGGACCGCCGCCAGGCGAGGTGGAGTATGGACCCGCCCAAAACGGGGGAGTCCACTTTCACTGTATGTAGAGAACAGATAGAGGTTTGAGGCAAACATATTGTGTGGTTAATTTTGTTTATGTGTTAAAGGGGAACATTTTATTGGAACGTCGATGGGTTGCAGGTTTGTCTTTTGGGGAAGAAGTTGCTGAGAACTTCGAAGCCAGCAGATGAAGTAATTGATGAGACTCCAAGGTAGTGGAGCAGAGGACCTCGAGCTGTGAGGAGAAGAAGCAGTGAAGAGGAGTGTCACGTGCTTCTGTAGAGGTGGAGAAGCACCATAGTTGCTCGAGAAAACTTCATGGTGTAGCAGCCAAGAAAGCTGTGGAGGAACCTAGCAGAAGTAGTAGAGCACCATAGTTGCTCAAGGAAACTTCATGGTAGCAGCCTGGGGGAGCTGCAGAGGATCCTGGTAGTGAAGCCCGGAAGAACCTAAAGATATTAGGGTAGTGAACTTCCAGAGGTGGAAGGGGAAGTTCTGGTGGATTACTTATAGGGGGTTGATAGTGTTTGGTTGTCATTAGCGTGCAAGACGCAGTGAGAGGTGAGTGACTGTTGGCATTCTTACGTCAAGGAGTTTTTTATACTGAAGTATCAATGAACATTTATACTGGTATATGTTATTGCATTCAAATGCTGATTTTCTATATATATATATATATGTTATCTTGCTGATGGTGCAACAGTGTATGTAGACTTGATCAACTTGAGGAGGTTGATAGTATCAGGTGGTGAACCAGGAGATAGGATACCACTTGATAAGCTGATAATAGAGTTCTGATGGTGTTGGAGTGCAACCTGATTGTGATATTATAGAGTATAGGATTCATTATTATTATATGTGTGTATGTATCGTGTATGTGCTTTGTCCAGTAAATGTGTCACAATTTGCTGGTGTTTGCCCTTGTCCTAGTGAGGCTTCCCAGGAGGTAGTAAAGAAGGAGAGAGAGAGAGAAAGAACCAAGAACCACTGCCGTGGACAGGGTAAAAGGTAATACTAATAAGTCAAAAAGGGGATTGAGGAGATCATATCACCTAAGGAGAGAGTGGGGAGTCACAGCGGCTCGAGTGGGTGTGTGCACGTGACAACGAGGCTAAATGCCGCATCCCCTAAACGTGTGACGTTGAGCCCCTCTCCAAGAGCCAGAAGCACCAAGGGTGATCTCCTAGTATAAGCACTCTACCGAGTTGTGGGTTGGGTTGTCCGTAGAGAAGGATCAACGACGACAACACCAACCAACCCACAGTCTATAATAAAATTGGGGGCCTGTCCGGGAGAGTGAACTGACACACCCACACCCTGTCCAAGAGTGGATTTGTACACCCTTGCTGAAATAAACTGCGTGACCGCAGGTGTATACTCTCTCTCTTGGGAAGACTCACAGGACAAGATGGAGAAGGTGCAAGCATTTGTGGAGTCAGGCAAGCCTGAGGACTTAGAAGGTTGCACGAGGGATCAATTGAAGCAAATAGCAGAAAAATGTGGCATCAGGTTGAGAGCATCTAAAGTAGCTGGGATGAAGGATGAGATCCTGAGGCAGTTAAGAGCCAAAAGTGAAGCGGCAGAGCAAGGAGCCCAAAAAGGAGCTGAAAGTGGAAAGGAGGATGATGGGCAGGATGAAGTGAGATCCCAGGGATCGAGTAGGAGCAGCAAGAGTAGCCGCAGTAGTAGGAGTAGCCGAAATAGGAGCTTGGAGAGATTCCAGTTAGAGCTCCAGATCCAACAACAGCGTGAGGAGAGACAGTTCCAGCTGGAAAAGATGAAATTAGAACTCCAGATGAAAAATGAAGCCGAGAAAGAAAAAGAGAAAACCAGAATAAGGGAACTGGAGTTGGAACAGGAGAAAGAAAAAGAGAAAACCAGACTGGAAATAGAAAAAGAAAAAGCCCAGGTCGAAAAAGAAAAAGCCCAGGTCGAAAAAGAAAAAGCCCAGGTCGAAAAAGAAAAAGAGAGAACAAAACAAATGCAGATAGAAGCGAATAGAACCTTGGCTGAGCAAAGGATGGAACATGGGTTGCCAGAGAGCACCACCCAGGTATCACACCCACCAGATGTTAGGGTTAGGGAGAAGGACATTCCTTGTTTGTTCCCGAAGAGGCAGAGAGCTTCTTCGAGCATTTTGAGAAAGTAGCCAGTATCAAGGAGTGGCCACAGGAGGAATGGGCCCAGCTGGTCCAGTTAAGATTGACCGGTGCAGCCAGGGAGGCATACACCCAATTGTCACTGGAAGAGTGCCAGGATTATGCCACAGTAAAGAGCAGCATATTGCGCTCGTTTCAGTTAACTCCAGAAGCTTATAGAAAGCGCTTCAGAGAGATGAGCAAAGTTGGAGCATGTACGTTTGCTGAGACAGCAAGAGATCTGGAAAGACGATTCCAGAAGTGGATTGAGGCTGCTGGAGTTGGATCTTATGCTGACCTGAAGCAACTGATGGTCATGGAGAAGTTCTTGGAGATGATGCATCCCGAAACAAAGTTCAAGATCCAAGAAGCAGGGATAAAGGAGGTGAAAGATGCCGCAGATAGGGCGGATATGATTACTGAAGCATATAAGAGCTTGAGGGAGAACAGAGTGAGAAGCGAGGCGAGACGCAGCAATGGCAGACCCAATGGAGTCTGGGGAGGAAGAAATTATGAAAGACCCAGAAGAGTCTGGGGTGAGAAAAATTTTGATAAATGGGCAGATAAAAGTAAGTACCCAAAAACTCAGAAGAGTAGGTCGCGCACTTCATCTGAAAGTGAAGATGGTGGAGCCAAACGAGAAACTATTCGTGATCCAGGGAATCAAGGGTCCAGTAAAGCCCCACAGAGTACAAATAGTGTGCCTGGCCCGAGGAACTCTCATGTGAGTGGACAAAGTCAGAGCCGCTTTGGTACGTATAGGAGAGATTTTTCACAGATGAGATGTTACAATTGTAACGGATTGGGTCACGTGATGCGAGATTGTCGGCAGGGCAAGAGAGTTGTGACCCTGGCCATGTGTGACCCCCGAAGCAAATATATCAATGTGTTCCAAGACAAACCACAGAGAGCGAATTTAGTGAACGAGAGGTATAGGCCGTTCATGAGTAAAGGTTGGATCAGTATAAGAGGCCAACCTGAGGTAGAAGTTGGTATCTTAAGAGATACCGGAGCTAATCAGAGCTTGATTGCGAGAAGCCTGATTGGGGATGATCGACGGTTAGCTGGCAGTGGGAAGATGAAAGTATATGGGTTATTGTCGGAGAGTGACATGCCCGTATGTGCTGTCCAGCTAAGGTCGGAATATGTGTCGGCAGAGGTGATGTTGGGAGTGTGCCCCGACATACCTGTTCCAGGAGTCCAAGTGATCCTGGGAAATGACTTGTGCGGGACAAAGGTGTTGCCAAGAGTCATAGCGGAGACTGTGCCAGAGGAGTGCCCAGAAGGCCACGGCACGGGTGGGACACCTGAGAGTGTGAACCTGACTGACATCCGAGGAGATGAGTCAGGAGACCGCCAAGCCATTGAGTACCCTGTCTCGGTAGTGATGAAGGCAGAGGTGGCCGACGAGGAAGACACTGGAGAAGGTGAGACAGTGTCGATTCAGCCGGTGGAAGATATCGACGTAGATATAGCGTGGCTGTTTGATGAAGGTCCAGCCCAGGAAAATAAATTCTCGGTGAGGTCAAAAGTGAAGATGGCCCAGCCGAAGAAGAATACTGTGGGGAGAGTTGACCTGAGTAAAGCCCAGACTGCTGAAATTGAGGGTCGGAAGGTGAATGCAACTGTGCTGAGTAGGAATGAGGAAAGATGTGGACATACTGAGGACGGGAGTAGAGCGTCACGTTGTCCACGAGCACAGAAGCATGTGGATAGTGGAGTTAAGTTGTTTGAGATGTCGAGAGTTGACGTGTTTCACAGACAACGTGGAGGAGAGATAGTGAAGAAGAGTAATAGCCGGGAAAATGAAAGGGGGAGAGACAGCATGTGTGGAGAGATGCTTACGAGCACTCTAGGGGAGGTAGAGCGACATGTACGGTCGAGTGCTGTTGAGTGTAGTACAGTGCTCGAAGAAACTTTTAGGGAACGAAGAAGAGTTGAAGGAGAAGAAATGGAGTGGTATAGAAGTGAAAAATGTGGGAAGAGGAAGATGATACAATCATGGAGGAGTAGAAGAAAGCCGAGGACTCGATGGAAGTCAAACAGGATGATGTCTCGGATAAACGAGGAGACGAAAGGGAGGATCGTCGGTGAAGACGAGGGAGTGGAGTATGATGGCAGGAGACGAAAGTATAATGGCAGTAGATGGAAGTATGAAGACGACAGAGGAGGTACAGGCAGTAGATGTCTGACTCTGGACGGGAAGAGAAGAAGACGAGGAAACGGAGGGTGGAGACAGTAAGTAGAGTGGACCAATGGATTGCAGGCGTCCAAGGAGGACAGCCTAGCCAAGAGGTGCCAGAGAAGTCAAATCGTTTATGAGAAGATCGTGTTTTTGGAGAGTTGTGAGCCAGATGTTGCAAGGTGCCACGAATTAATTTTAGACTCCTAAGAGAGTATATTGGTTGAAGAACGAGACAGTGTGGTGGCGGATGTATTATCCCGAGCCTAGCCACTAGAATAACTCTCAAAAATAAGGGGAGGGGAGTGTTATGATCTCAGCCTGCAGGAGAAACGAGTCTCCCTTCTTGAGAGTTATTCAGCAAGCCTGACCTAACTAGAAGGTCTAGCAGAAATTGAGGTAATAATCCATATGTAAAATAGTTCCTTGGATATGTATATCAATTTGAGATTATGGGCAATGAAGAAGAAAATAGATAAATGACTGGCTAGGAGATGTGGACATTTTGCTGGAGGCGTGAGGCTCGCTTCCGGAGGACCTTGACCTCACTTGAGTGCCAGACATCGCAGGGTGAAGCCGCGCTCCGTTGAGCTCCCGCCAGAAGGGAACCCCTAGTGATATATCTCTAAGAGAAGAGAAGTGTGCAGACGTACCAGCTGTGGAATCGAGCTGGGAACGTTGTGGTCTCAAGTCCTGGTCGACGAGCAGATATTAAATCGCCCAGAAGCATTATTGTGGGCCGTGGGAGCGCCCTGACCAGACGCCGTCAGAGGGAAAGCGCCCTCGACCAATTAATCGGTGGTAAGCACGATATACGCCAGTTCATAGTGATCACTTGTAGTTGGTCGTGTGCCCAGCGACAGTAGCAATGTTTATTTATAAGTTAGACATGTTTTAATAAGGCAGAAAGCCTGAAATAAGAGTGGAGAGGGAGGAACACGGAGCGACGTCCGCCCCCTCTGAGCGCTGGCGGACGACTGAGGGAGCCTGGCTCTTGAGGGAGGAAGACCCTCCCAGCGAGTGAGGACCGCCGCCAGGCGAGGTGGAGTATGGACCCGCCCAAAACGGGGGAGTCCACTCTCACTGTATGTAGAGAACAGATAGAGGTTTGAGGCAAACATATTGTGTGGTTAATTTTGTTTATGTGTTAAAGGGGAACATTTTATTGGAACGTCGATGGGTTGCAGGTTTGTCTTTTGGGGAAGAAGTTGCTGAGAACTTCGAAGCCAGCAGATGAAGTAATTGATGAGACTCCAAGGTAGTGGAGCAGAGGACCTCGAGCTGTGAGGAGAAGAAGCAGTGAAGAGGAGTGTCACGTGCTTCTGTAGAGGTGGAGAAGCACCATAGTTGCTCGAGAAAACTTCATGGTGTAGCAGCCAAGAAAGCTGTGGAGGAACCTAGCAGAAGTAGTAGAGCACCATAGTTGCTCAAGGAAACTTCATGGTAGCAGCCTGGGGGAGCTGCAGAGGATCCTGGTAGTGAAGCCCGGAAGAACCTAAAGATATTAGGGTAGTGAACTTCCAGAGGTGGAAGGGGAAGTTCTGGTGGATTACTTATAGGGGGTTGATAGTGTTTGGTTGTCATTAGCGTGCAAGACGCAGTGAGAGGTGAGTGACTGTTGGCATTCTTACGTCAAGGAGTTTTTTATACTGAAGTATCAATGAACATTTATACTGGTATATGTTATTGCATTCAAATGCTGATTTTCTATATATATATATATGTTATCTTGCTGATGGTGCAACAGTGTATGTAGACTTGATCAACTTGAGGAGGTTGATAGTATCAGGTGGTGAACCAGGAGATAGGATACCACTTGATAAGCTGATAATAGAGTTCTGATGGTGTTGGAGTGCAACCTGATTGTGATATTATAGAGTATAGGATTCATTATTATTATATGTGTGTATGTATCGTGTATGTGCTTTGTCCAGTAAATGTGTCACAATTTGCTGGTGTTTGCCCTTGTCCTAGTGAGGCTTCCCAGGAGGTAGTAAAGAAGGAGAGAGAGAGAGAAAGAACCAAGAACCACTGCCGTGGACAGGGTAAAAGGTAATACTAATAAGTCAAAAAGGGGATTGAGGAGATCATATCACCTAAGGAGAGAGTGGGGAGTCACAGCGGCTCGAGTGGGTGTGTGCACGTGACAACGAGGCTAAATGTTGGAGCCGCATCCCCTAAACGTGTGACGTTGAGCCCCTCTCCAAGAGCCAGAAGCCCCAAGGGTGATCTCCTAGTATAAGCACTCTACCGAGTTGTGGGTTGGGTTGTCCGTAGAGAAGGATCAACGACGACAACACCAACCAACCCACAGTCTATAATAATATATATATATATGTCGTACCTAATAGCCAGAACGCACTTCTCTGCCTACTATGCAAGGCCCGATTTGCCTAATAAGTTAAGTTTTCATGAATTAATTGTTTTTCGACTACCTAACCTACCTAACCAAACCTAACCTAACTTTTTCGGCTACCTAACCTAACCTAACCTAAAAAGATAGGTTAGGTTAGGTTAGGTAGGGTTGGTTAGGTTTGGTCATATATCTACGTTAATTTTAACTCCAATAAAAAAATATTTACCTCATACATAATGAAATGGGTAACTTTATCATCTCATAAGAAAACAAATTGAGAAAATTTAATAATTCAGGAAAACTTGGCTTATTAGGCAAATCGGGCCTTGCATAGTTGGCCGAGAAGTGCGTTCTGGCTACTAGGTACGACATATATATATATATATATATATATATATATATATATATATATATATATGTCGTACCTAGTAGCCAGAACGCATTTCTCAGCCTACTATGCAAGGCCCAATTTGCCTAATAAGCCAAGTTTTCATGAAATAATATTTTTATGACTACCTAACCTACCTAACCTAACCTAACCTAACTTTTTTGGCTACCTAACCTAACCTATAAAGATAGGTTAGGTTAGGTTAGGTAAGGTTGGTTAGGTTCGGTCATATATCTACGTTAATTTTAACTCCAATAAAAAAAAATTGACCTCATACATAACGAAATGGGTAGCTTTATTATTTCATAAGAAAAAAATTAGGGAAAATATATTAATTAAAAAAACTTGGCTTATTAGGCAAATCGGGCCTTGCATAGTAGGCCGAGAAGTGCATTCTGGCTACTAGGTACGACATATATATATATATATATATATATATATATATATATATATATATATATATATATATATATACCATATATATAATATATATATGAATGAAAACTCACACCCCAGAAGTGACTCGAACCCATACTCCCAGGAGCAACGCAACTGGTAACTACAGGACGCCTTAATCCGCTTGACCATCACGACTGGACATAAGGAAGTGATAGCCGAAGCTATTTGGACCACTTCCCCGCCGGCACTCGGATGGTAATCTTGGGCATAGCATTTTATCCAGTTGCGTTGCTCCTGGGAGTATGGGTTCGAGTCACTTCTGGGGTGTGAGTTTTCATTCACATATAGTCCTGGGGACCATTCAGGCTTGTTCGCATATATATATATATAATATAATTTTATATATATATATATATATATATATATATATATATATATATATATATATATATATATGCCTAAGGCACAACTCTCCTAAACACGAGAGTGAAGTATACAACTTTAGAACACTTTCCCACCAGGAGACTCGAACCCTAGCCAGCACAGAAGCCTTCCAGCAACTGGCATAACAGGTACGCCTTAACCCGCTCCACCACCTGCTCAGACCCTTAAAAGATATGGTAATTTCGGAGTATTTAAATACACCAAAGATCACCACCTCCCAAGAGCACTAGAGCAAGTGAGGGGTCATTTATATGTTTATTTCATCAAGTCCCTGTTAATATGGGAAGACACAGTGTCTATGCTTAAGGCACAACTCTCCTAAACACGAGAGTGAAGTATACAACTTTAGAACACTTTCCCACCAGGAGACTCGAACCCTAGCCAGCACAGAATTACCATCTCTTTTAAGGGTCTGAGCAGGTGGTGGAGTGGGTTAAGGCGTACCTGTTATGCCAGTTGCTGGAAGGCTTCTGTGCTGGCTAGGGTTCGAGTCTCCTGGTGGGAAAATGTTCTAAAGTTATATATATATATATATATATATATATATATATATATATATATATATATATATATATATATATATATATATATATATATATATATATATATATATATATAACTGAAAACTCACACCCCAGAAGTGACTCGAACCCATACTCCCAGGAGCAACGCAACTGGTATGTACAAGACGCCTTAATCCACTTGACCATCACGACCGGACATAATGAGGTGATAGCCGAGGCTATTTGAACCACCCCACCGCCGGCACTCGGATAGTAATCTTGGGCATAGCATTTTACCAAATTACCTCATTCTTTGGGGCACACGTGAGGGAGGGATATGGGTTCGAGTCACTTCTGGGGTGTGAGTTTTCAGTTGCATATTGTCCTGGGGACCATTCAGGCTTGTTCGCATTTGTGTTCACACGTGTGCCCCAAAGAATGAGGTGATTTGGTAAAATGCTATGCCCAAGATTACTATCCGAGTGCCGGCGGTGGGGTGGTTCAAATAGCCTCGGCTATCACCTCATTATGTCCGGTCGTGATGGTCAAGTGGATTAAGGCGTCTTGTACATACCAGTTGCGTTGCTCCTGGGAGTATGGGTTCGAGTCACTTCTGGGGTGTGAGTTTTCAGTTGCATATTGTCCTGGGGACCATTCAGGTTTGTTCGCATATATATATATATATATATATATATATATATATATATATATATATATATATATATATATATATATATATATATATATATATATATATATATATAATATAATGTGTTTACCTCGTTTAAGGCGAGGTATCTGAAGTGGGGAATTGCGTTATGTGGTTTGCCTGCTGCTATGTGCCGGTGTGAGCTGTGTCAGGAGTATGGTACGCTGTATTGCTGTCACTCCCAGCAGTGTGGTGGTGGTGTTGGTATGTGGTATGTCTGGCTATGTGGATGGAGGGGGTAGGAGTGGGCATGACTGACTATGGTAGAGGCTGATGATGACATTCGCAACTCTTAGGCCTCAACCTTCGAAGAGGTAACCCCATGTGGTTATGTGGTGTCACTCCTCAGAGCTATGTGGTAGGTATGGCTCGCATATCCTTAGCGCTCTGGAAGCAGGGAGGGGGAGGGGGAGATGTCCCCACCGCTAACACAACCCGGTCCGACGGCTAACTAATCGACGTCATTGAACACCACCAACACAACCGGATTGGGTGAGAAAAAGTTAAACGGTTCTTTTGTTTACATAAAACAGTCAATCTTTAAGAAAAAATAATGACTCCACTGTCACACGAAGCCACCGCCAGCTGTTCCCCTCCTTCTCCCATCCCTGGAGGCCTGGTCGAGGACCGGGCCGCGGGGACACTAAAAAGCCCCGAAATCATCTCAAGATAACCTCAAGAAGAAGATCCCATACCCATCCTACACGAAGCTGCCGCCACCTGTTCCCCTCCATCCCTTTCCCCTCCTCCCCGCCTATACCCATCTTAAGACTCTGGTCTCCTACCCTCTCAGGTAGGGGTCCCCCCTCCCTCCCTCAACATATCCATGCTGGGTAGAGAGGCCCTCCTCAACATAACCTACATACTCGCAACTATCTACATACAGGACTAACTCTACGGCGCATACTCACACATATTCATCTTCTCCTCTATTCCTCTCCTCCTCTTCCTTTACTCTCCCTACATGACCACATACAACCACATAGCCTCCCGCTCCAACACAACACTTGGTCAAAGGTCCCACGCGACCAGACGCCACGCGCCGACACGCGTCATACACCCGGGGAATCCCCCCAGAACCCATTAAGACTGCACCTGTGCTCACCTGAGCAGGGGGGCTTAATGAGCTCACCTGCTCAGGTGCTGCGCACAGTCGTAGTCTGAATTTACGCTACTCAGCGGCCCCCAAGACACACCACAACCTGCATGATCCGGCGGTTTCTGCAAAAACTTGTCCAATTGCCTCTTAAAGACTTAAAGAGCACATAACCTCAAGTTTTGTTTGAGCAATAGTTCTCATACTTAGTGAGAGGTTACAAAGTGAGATTTAAAGAGTGAGGTTACAGAGTTACAAAACTCTGCTCTGGGGCTCACAGTATTCTCTGTACCTACACAAACTCTGCTCTTAACGCGCCAATTTTGCATTACCTATTTTATTCCAACCCCAGTAATGTATTTTAGTGTACATTGGGACTTGGATCTTCCAGCATCTTCCATGAATAGATTATACATCTCTCGTCTCCTTCCCAGAGAGTACATCTCGTATGCTTCTAGACGGTTCTGGTAATTGAGGTGCTTCATTGCCTGTGTGTGTCGTGTATGATCTCTGTATTCCTCTTATTTCACAAATTAATAAAGCCACAAGGGCCGTGATGAGCGTTCGAACTTACGTCCAGGATGATCCCAGACGCGCCTTAAATGATCATAATACAACGACAATAGCTGTATCCAGTGGACACTTCTCTTACTGGCCAGTCCGCACGTTATTTATAAATAAATCATAAATACAACAATATTTATTCATAAATAAACAAGATTTATTTATAAATAATAAATAAACACTTGTGAATTTATTAATTTGATTTATCAGGCTATAGTGATTTCTGTGTGCATTTCACAGACCTTTATGCAAGGATGCCAGGAGTACTTCAGGCAGGGAAGCACACTTTAAGATGGGGATCGTCCATCGTCCGAGCTACATCATAAAGGATCGTCCATCGTCCGAGCCACATCTTAAAGGATCGTCCATCGTCCGAGCCACATCTTAAAGGATCGTCCATCGTCCGAGCCACATCTCAAAGGATCGTCCATCGTCCGAGCCACATCTCAAAGGATCGTCCATCGTCCGAGCCACATCTCAAAGGATCGTCCATCGTCCGAGCCACATCTCAAAGGATCGTCCATCGTCCGAGCCACATCTTAAAGTATCGTCCATCGTCCGAGCCACATCTCAAAGGATCGTCCATCGTCCGAGCCACATCTCAAAGGATCGTCCATCGTCCGAGCCACATCTCAAAGGATCGTCCATCGTCCGAGCCACATCTTAAAGTATCGTCCATCTCAAGATTCTCATAATCCACCCAACAATTTTCTTGGACGATGCTACAATTTTATCTTCACAAAACCCAGGTCCATCAGGTAATATTATGGCGATGGCCTATACCTACTGTTTTCCACGTGCAGTTCTGATTGCCTTTCACTTCCTGTATCCCTTCTGAGTGCATGTTTTTCGTGTTTAAGTGTAAGTAATGTGTAGTGTTGAAAATGATAGCGGTTTGTGTAGAACAGTTTAATGATATCTGGTACAGCAGACTCGTCCAGACTTCTCCCTCTTTCCAATGAGAGCGGGTCAACTGTGGTGCTGTGTTACACCTGGCCAGCTTCCAGCCCGTTCTCGCCAGCGTTCCCAACGTCAAGAACCTGTTGTGCTAAAGTGCCTTATCCTAACCTACCAGAAGACTCACCAACAGAAAACGGGACATTGGTAGCAGCTGGCGAAAATGACATTTTCTAGTATGCCAGTTTTTGGCCTTAGGCCCAAAACTGATGCACTAAAAATCACAGCAATTCGCAAAATTGAGGTGATGTCCCGTTTTCTATTCATAGGTTCTCGGGTAGGTTAGGGTCGGGCAATTTAGTACATCAGTTTAGTGACGTTGTGAGCGCTCGAGTGAACGTACGGAATAGAAAGCGCTGCGCATTGTTTAAACACAAGTTATACAATAACGTACGGACTGCCGACCAGTAAGAGAAGTGTCCACTGGATACAGCTATTGTTATTGTATTAGAGGTCAAGTTACAGCTGGTGGACACAGCTAGAGGCGGGACCCGCACCCACTAATGTATAATCTCGGCTCATGTGCTTTCTTTAATGTTTTCCATTAAAACAGTTTGTGCCCTTCTGTAACCCTTTTTGTGCCACCGCTCACAGAATGAGTATTGAGTGCACAATAAACTAGCAGAATCCGGTGATAACAATGAAATCGGTTACAATCAACCAAGAACATCACATAATACACTACTGTAGTCTGTGTAGTGGAGAAACTCCCTGCAGCGTTTGAAAGACATTTAGATTCAGATTCAGATGTTTATTCAGGTAAGGTATATACATACAAGTGATGTTACATTAATGGATTGATATATAGATAGAGCTAGTACATACAATGCCTAAAGCCACTATTACGCAATGCGTTTCGGGCAAAATTTGTTTTCAAACACACACTATTCTAAAAAAAATCAGTTTGAATTTACAATGTAGAGTAATAGTGTTAACTGATGCATACTTCCGTGTGTGTGTAGTTGAGAGTGGGAGCTGCCGTCTGTGTACCAACGCCAGCATGAACAACTGGGCGAGATCTCTTCCTCTACCTCTTCCTACACCTTAACAACAACTTTTTATATATTGCTTCCCGACCGACCTTAACCTTTTGTCTTGGGAAGGAAGCAGAAAACGCGAACAAACTGTATGCGATACCATTATAATTGTACCAAACTGTATGCGATACCATTGTAATTGAACCAGGTAAATGTATATCGCCTAAACACCAGAGAACAAGCAAGCTGCCAACAATTACATTGGAACAAGTAACTGTACAAACGTTATATTGTTTGGCTGAAAACACTGCCCAGTACACTTGCCCTCGAGTGAACAAACAACAATGGAGACCGTCTACAGTTGTTCTTATGACTATTAGGTCTTAGGCTTTACTTCTTACCTTCTCGCCCCACATTCTTACCTTCCATTACATTCTTGTATTACTTCCACGTGTGGGGACTAGGTGTCTTATATACAGAAATGTTTGTTTACGAATCCAGGGTAACAGTTCTTTTGTTACGTAAAGTATGGTGACAATAAACACAAACACTAACATAATATATATATATTTGGTCGAATATACAGAAGTACGCATATGATACTTTGGTGTGAGTTGAGCGCACTGAGCGTCGGTACAGTATCTCGCAAGTGTCTGTTCTAGACCACACTTGAAAGTAGACTAGTTATTATTCGATTGATGAAGATTAAGCCACCCAAAAGGTGGCACGGGCATGAATAGCCCGTAAGTGGTGGCCCTTTTAAGCCATTACCAGTATCAAGAGCTGATACTGGAGATCTGTGGAGGTGCGAATGCACCCTGCATGACAGGAGATGTCTCCCTTATGAATGTGTTAAGATGAAGATGAAGGAACCCAAAAGGTGGCACGGGCATGAATAGCTCGTAAGTGGTGGCCCTTTTGAGCCATCAACAGTATCAATATATGATACTGGAGATCTGTGGCGGTGCGACTGCACCCTGCATGACGGGAGATGTCTCCCGGACCAAATGGTGACCAGATGGTGAGTTATTATTCGATTGATGATTGATAAAGATTAAGCCACCCAAAAGGTGGCACGGGCATGAATAGCCCGTAAGTGGTGGCCCTTTTGAGCCATTACCAGTATCAAGAGCTGATACTGGAGATCTGTGGAGGTGCGACTGCACCCTGCGTGACGGGAGATGTCTCCCGTAATTATTAATTTTTTTATTTTTTCTTTTTTTTTTCCCCAGTGTTCTGAGGTTGCATTTAACCATCAAGCTGTTATCGTGGGGGAGGATACTGCTTCACAGTCTTTATGAGGGTGTCCAGCTGCTGGACACCTTTGTTGACCAGGAGAGTGGCTGTGTTGATGGCTTCAGGGTGGCCACTGCATGATTCAGGAACTCTTAAAGCTCTTCTAAGGTCATTGGTTGCTTCACATTCCAGAAGATAGTGAAGTAATGGCTTTTCTGTGACAGTTTGGCAGAAGATGCACTCTCTCTGTCGGGGTTCACCAATCTCCCAGTTGCATCTGTAACCTAGACGTAGTCTATATAGCCTAACTGCTATTTCCCTGTGGATTCCTTTTGGGATATTTAACCTTTCTAATTTGGTTGCCTGAAGATACCATGTTGCAGATGGTGAACCTTCAGCTATTCTCTGGTGCAGGTCGGCTTTGTTGAGATGTGAGAGTTTTTTGGTGATGATGTTTTTTATGTTCTCTAGGCTGGGTTGAATTGTTTTATGTATCACTGGATGACGAGTTGCCAATTTAGCAATTTCATCAGCTTTTTCATTTAATGGGATTCCAATATGGGATGGGATCCAGTTTAAAGTTATGTTGAGGCCTTTGCCTTTAGCGACTGCTCCTTGATACAAAATGGTGGGTTATTATTCGCAACATTGCTGCTTTTATGCTCGGGCAACACCTCACCGTTCTCCAAAGGTTGACAGGAATAGTATGTGGAAGTTGGGAAAGGTTTGAGTTCCATAATTAGTACCAAGAAGAACTTTGCTTCTCTCATTAGGCTAATGCGTTTGGAGCGAGTATATTATTGGGATAATCTACTCGCTACAGAACTCCCCCTCCCAGGGGATGAAAGGAAAAACACTTAATCAAGGAACCTAGCTGGTCGGTGAATTGTACGCCCTGCTCGCGTTGTATAACCCTCAAAGTTAACTTCCTCCTCTTCGCTGATGTCATCTAACTGGGGTTGTTGGGTGGGAGGTCGCACAGGATCGTCCGTCGTCGTAGGTGGCGGTGCTGCTGGTAACTGTGGTCGAAAAGTGAACGGCGTAGTTGGCGGATGTGTCTCTGGAGGGATGTCTGGGGCAGCGTCACAGTGTGCTGGTTTAAGGCGATCGATGTTTACCCGCTGTCCTCGGCGTTCAATGGTGAAGAACTTCGGTGTTCGAGAAACCACTTTAAATGGTCCTTCGTAAGGTGACTGTAGAGGGCGTCGAACAGCGTCGACTCTTACAAACACGTGTTCAGTTGTGTGGAGCTCATGTAGCTTATATGCTACATGAGCTCGTGCTACAACTCGTGCTACATATGAGCTCATGGAGCTCATATGTAGCACGAGTTGTCGGTTGGCGTGGTGGTGTAGGCCGAATGTTTGTCATGGCCGCCCGTAATTTCTAGACAAAAGTGGAGTCTGGGGGTGTGATGAGTGACGTCGGGGTTAAGAATTCGCCCGGAAGCCGCAGGCTAGATCCGTATACTAAGTCTGCTACCTAGAATCCACTGCCCTCCTTCGTGGCCGAACGAATGCCGAGCAAGACTAATGTAAGGTTGTCGATCCAATCATCAGGGCGTGCTTGAGCTCTTAGGGCGGCTTTTAGTTGTCTATGAAAGCGTTCTACCATTTCGTTCGACTCAGGGTGGTATGCGGTGGTTCGGTTGTGTGTGGTGCCGAGGAATTCCATAAGTTCCTTCCATAGATATGATTCGAACTGTCGTCCTTGGTCGGTGATGAGGACAGAGGGGCTGTCAAAACGGGCTACCCATCCAGCCATCCAGAGAGGAAAGCCTAGAGCACTGACTCAGCTGAGATGTTGATTAATGGGATTGCTTCCGGCCATCTGGAGAATCGATCGATGCAGGTGAGTAGATAAGAATATCCTCTTGCCGACGGTAACGGTCCAACGATGTCTACATGCACAACCTCGAAACGGTCAGAAGGTAACGGGAACTGTTGAAGAGGGCTCTTTGTGTGTCTCTGTGTTTTCGCCCGCTGGCACTGGAGGCATGAGCGAGTCCATCGTCGAATATCGGCATTGATTCCTGGCCATACGACACGCTCCGTTAGTAGTTTCTGGGAAGCACGTACTCCTGGGTGTGCTAGGAAGTGAAATACCGAGAACGTTTTCCAGCGAAACTGGGCAGGAATGTAGGGCCTAAGTACTCCCATCCGTGAGGTGTCACAGATTATACTACCGCCATCTTCCATGGGAATCTCGATGAACCGGAGAGCTGTGTCAGATGTTCGTAATCGCTGTAGATCAGGGTCTTCACGTTGTGCTTTGCTGATTACAATACAGCTGTCCACCTGAGCTGGGGTTTTCACGACGTGGTTTATGGTGGGTCGAGACAGTGTATCGGCTATGATATTGTTAGTTCCTTTGACATGGCGGATATCCGAGGTAAATTGGGAGATAAATCCCAGGTGGTTAGCTACTCGAGGAGAGTGACCATCACCCTTGGCCGCCAGTGCATACGTGAGGGGTTTGTGGTCTGTGAGGATGTGGAAATTCCGCGCCTCGAGGAAGTGCCGGAAATGTTGTATGCCTGCGTAGATGGCGAGCAGTTCCCTATCAAAAGTGCTGTACTTCTCTTCAGTGGGTGACAGGCGTGCTGAAAAGAATGCAATTGGGCGCCATTCTCTTTCAATGAGCTGTTGTAGTACATCACCAATAGCTGTGTTTGAAGCGTCGGCAGAGATTGGTGGGAGCGTCAGACACTGGGTGTGTGAGTAAGGTGAATTCCGCCAGCTTGTGTTTTATGTCGGTAAATGCTGTCTTTGCATGAGGAGTCCACTCCAACGGAAGACGGGATGTGTGTTTCCGACCACGTAAAAGGTCGTACAAGTGTCGCAAGATGTCCGAACAATGTGGGATGAATCGATGATAAAAATTCACCACACCAAGAAATTCTTGCAACTTCTTTGGAGTGGATGGGCGCGGGAATTCCTTGATTGCCTCGATTTTCTCTCTAGTGGTTGGACCCCTGCTGCTGACACACGGTGTCCCAAGAAATCCAGCTCTGGAACATGGACAATACACTTCTCGGAGTTGAGCTGCAAGCCGAAGTTGCGCAGACGGGTGAGAAGGAGTCGGAGGTGTAGCAGATGTTCTGTTGGGGATGTACTGGCCACAAGCAGATCGTCAATGTAGGCGTAGCAAAAAGGAAGGTCCTTAACTACTTGGTCGATGAAGCGTTGGAATGTCTGGGCTGCATACCGTAGACCAAAAGGCATCCGGACGAATTCAAACAGTCCAAAAGGTGTTGTGATCGCTGTTTTCGGAATGTCTGCCGGTTCTACAGGGATCTGGTGAAATGCCCGCATAAGGTAAATTTTCGAAAAAACGGTTGCATTGCTCAATCCCTGTGAGAAATCCTGGATGTGTGGTATTGGGTAGCGATCCGGCAGAGTATGAACGTTGAGAGCCCTGTAGTCCCCGCAAGGGCGCTATTCCCCTGGGCCTGTTTTCGGGACCATATGGAGAGGTGAAGTCCACGGACTGTTCGATTATTCTGCCTCCTGTAGCTTGTTGAACTCAGCACATGCAACCGCCAATCGTTCCAGTGCCAGGCGGCGTGGTCTGGCGAAGGTAGATGCTCCCGTTGTAGTAATGTGATGCGTAATCGTATATTGCACTTCTGGTCGAGGGCTGGCGGGTTGGGTCACATCTTTGAATTCATCCAGGAGTGCTTGAAGTTCCGTAGATGCAACTGGGGTGACGCTGTTAACCTGTGTAGAGGTACTAGGAGAGGCTCGAAGTACTGCACCTGCGGGATCCACAATAAGTCGATGGTGTTGCAGGAAATCCCATCCAAGAATGGGTTGTTCCATATCTGCTATGAGAAAAGTCCGCATAAAGCGATCCAGAGAGGCGAAATCGAGAACCAGGGTGCGGGTCCCATATGTATGCACGGACGTACCATTGGCGTAAGTCCAAACCAGGAGTATGGGTTGGTTTGACCAGTGGAGTAGGCAACACACTACCTGCTGCACCTGTGTCAACGAGGAAACGGCGTTTGGTTATGATGTCAGATATGTAGAGCAGTGTAGTGTTTTAAATGGCGGAGTCACTGGCCGTTAACAGTCCCCACCGAAGTAGTTTCCCGACCAGGAACAAGGAGCCCTACAGTTGCGGGCTTGGTGTCCGAACCTCTGGTGGTAAGAACAAAGCTCTCCACGATGTTCTCGCTGTCGCCTAGAGACTGATACTGGATTCTCATGGTACGTCCTTCCTGGGCGGAAGAAATGCCGGTTCTGGAGGACGTCGAATTGTTAGGGGTCTGTAGTCTGCTGTGTAACACTGGGGTGGGACAGCGTAGTGTTATCAGACGTCGTATGAAGCCGGTCTGCCAGTGTAGCCAGCTGGACTAATGGGGTGTCGTCAGCCATACTGAATAGGACCGGTTGAATGTGTTTTGAACACAGTTGTATCCAGAGTGATCTCACAATCTCGCTGGGTGCTGGACCAGTTGCAGTATGCTAATCTTTTGTCAGTGAGGAGTTGGTCCCTTTGTTGAATTCGGCGTTTCATCGCTGCCTGTAGAAGAGCAGCCTTCAATGCGGTGTACGACCTGGTGTCTGGGGATGGTACGGTGATGACAGCGGAGGCAGTGTGCATAGCCTCCGAGGGAAGTGTTGGCAGGGTACAGGCATATCGGGCTTTCTCAGTCGTAATTTCATGAAGGTCGAAAATAGCATGAACATCTATTTAGTTCATGCAGATGCAGAAATAGCATCTGCATGAACCAAAATTCTGGTTCATCTGCGTTATATATGCTGGAAACCTGATAGATAAATCCATGACGAAGATCTAGTTTGCGACTAGGTGTTCTTTTCACTCACTGGGTCACCAATGTAACAGTTCTTTTGTTACGTAAAGTATGTAACAATAAACACAAACACTAACATAATATATATATATTTGGTCGAATATACAGAAGTACGCAGATGATACTTTGGTGTGAGTTGAGCGCACTGAGCGTCGGTACAGTATCTCGCAAGTGTCTGTTCTAGACCACACTTGAAAGTAGACTAGTTATTATTCGCAACATTGCTGCTTTTATGATCGGGCAACACCTCACCGTTCTCCAAAGGTTGACAGGAATAGTATGTGGAAGTTGGGAAAGGTTTGAGTTCCATAATTAGTACCAAGAAGAACTTTACTTCTCTCATTAGGCTAATGCGTTTGGAGCGAGTATATTATTGGGATAATCTTCTCGCTACACCAGATAGGAAAAACTGTAAAGTCGGACCGATTTCATATTTCAACATACTTTCAACAAGTTTTTTCCTTGAAAATGTGTTGAAACATGAAAACGTTCTGAAGTTTCATTTTTTCCTATGTAGAAAGAAGTTTCTGAAGTTTCATTTTTTCCTATGTTTCATTTTTTCCTATGCCTATGTACTTAGGCATAACCTAATCTGGTGTTTTTTGGTGATTATTCTTGGCCAGCAACTTTTGTTGCGAGGCCGACAAGCTGGCCAGTCCGCTCTGTCAGTGTGACACTCCGTATAAAATGAAACCTTTTTGCCTAGCCACAACCGTAAGAGCCCAAGCAACTGACCTACTGAAGCCGGCGCATAGCAAACATCAATGTTATCATGCTCTAATTTGTACTAACACGTCGCATTTTTAACGGAATGGTCGATTCCGTGAATAATATGGAAGGGAGCGGGGGTGTGTCTTTAGAACTTGTGTGGTGATGAGCCAAGATTCACAAGTATTTAATCAACCTTTTACGAAACCTGTACATCTTTCCTCAATCATGGTGGCTTTTGTGTGTAAATGTTTGGACAATAATGGCCCATGATCGCGGCTCCCGATAATACCCGCCAGGGGCAGCTAGTTTATTGTGCACCCCATACTCATCCTGTCAGCGGTAGCGCAAAAAGCACAAAGGGCACAAAAGGTCTTTATCAGACCTCAACTGAGACTATTACATTAACAATTTCATCTATCCTTCACACCTTATAATTATAAAGTCAGTTACTTACAGTGAAAGTTCCCTCTCGATAGCTATATATTTACAGTTAAACATCATATATTAATGGCAGGTCTCATCGCTAATACATAATTGTTTGAGCAATGGAGATATTACAGAGGCATAGGGGAGCTGCTGTTTATTATTAGTCTTCACAATATACTACTTGTTTCTTAACCTCATATGTCTTTTATCTACTGGAAGCGAAAGATAGATACAGTGCAAGAATTTCAGGTATTTCCTCCTTAGTAATAAGATGGCTTTCCATTTTATACAGCGTGAGTTTAGATTTATCTCTAAATGGCTCAATTTTATTACAGTCCAAGATATAATTTTCGAGTGTATTCACCTAGTTCACCTAGTTGTGCTGGCGGGGGTTGAGCTCTGCTCTTTCGGCCCGCCTCTCAACTGTCAATTAACTGTTTCTACTACTGCTACAACTATTTTTTTTTTCACACTATACCACACACACCCTGTGTGTGTGTGCTGTGTGTCCGTGTCTTTGTCCACACACTTTGCACTTTACTTCTAGATCCCTATACCAGCCGAACCTCCAGAGATACTTGTAGGCAAGTGTTATTCAAGCTGTGAGAAGGTGTGTTAGTCTGGTGTGTTACTTGCCCCATACACGTGTTTGACTTGACACATTTCATTGTGGTGAACAAGTGGGGGTGGGGGGGGGGCCCACCTGGGCCATACGCTAGCTGGGGCTCCGTTAATTAACCCTTGAGAATATGAGCGCGACGGCAGTGTTATGACCACAGGCTCGGTCGACTCCCTGGCTAATTGTTCACTACCACGTCTGCCCTCTACTCTTACCCCTCCCCCCACCTTACACACACACACCGCTGGAAGACAGAAGAATTACGGGGGATATGATCACCACATTCAAGATTCTCAAGGGGATTGATAGGGTAGATAAAGACAGGCTATTTATCACAAGGGGCACACGCACTAGGGGACACAGGTGGAAACTGAGTGCCCAAATGAGCCACAGATATATTACAAAGAACGTTTTTAGTGTCAGTGATTGACAAATGGAATGCATTAGACAATGATGTGGTGGAGGCTGACTCCATACACAGTTTCAAGTGTAGATATGATAAGAGTCCAATAGGCTCAGGACCAAAGAGCCAGAGCTCAACCCCCGCAAACACAATTAGGTGAGTACAGGACACACACAGAGAGAGACCTGGTATGAAACGTGACTCCCTACCCCACGTCCAATAAAAGATGCAAATCACCATACAAGAGTAAGAAGGACGCCAACGTGCTCACGAAGGACTCTTCCTGACACCACACGCAACACCATGAAAGAAATGAATGCAGACTATGCCTTTACATGACATCTGTATCACCTATCAGCCCCAAAGCTCTTAATATATAGACAAAATGAAAATATACCTCCTTCAAGGTGCATAAAAACCCACAAATAATTGCGCAGCAACACACATACAATCGACACAGCGACAGAGGGTCAGACATAGCCCAAGCAGTTGACAACAAACACAGAGCAAGAATCATCACACAGTGTACAAGACGACGCCGGAACAACCCGTTAAGACCACACCTGCTGCCACAGCTCACTAATGAGAGTGTAGAGCCTGGTCACCTCGACGAGGTAACAACCTCCCTTCTCACCATATCTCCAGGGTAGGTATAACATGAAGGTCTGAAAACATAGGTCTATCGCTCAGTAATAGACATGTCTGGTCTTCCCTCGGAACACGCCAGTCATCCAGAAAGGATGAGAAAAAGTAAGGGGGGGGGGCCGAAGGCAGGAATAAACGCCTGTGATAGGGGATAGATACTGGTGAATAATAACAAGGGTGGGACGAGAAAGGAACGTTATCTATCTTGAGGTTATCTTGAGATGATTTCGGGGCTTAGTGTCCCCGCGGTCCGGTCCTCGACCAGGCCTCCACCCCAGGAAGCAGCCCTTTGACAGCAGACAAAACTCCCAGGTACCTATTTACTGCTAGGTAACAGGGGCATCAGGGTGAAAGAAACTCTGCCCATTTTTCTCGCCGGCGCCCAGGATCTAACCCTGGACCACAAGATCACACGTCCAGTGTTCTGTCCGCTCAGCCACCGGCTCCCTTGCTCAGCCACCGGCATCTGGCATGGGGCCAGATGCAAAACAAACAAAAGAACGTGGAGAAACAAAACAACTGCTGTCTTTGCCCGCTTTCCCTTTGCCTCAGATGATGCCACCATGCACTTTAGGGAAACACAGTATCCTTTAGCGACCGGCATCGCAATGTAACATGAGCTTCCTTACCAAGTGAAGAACATAAAAGAATATTCGTACTAGAATGGTTGATATGATCATTTCGATCATAGTCAACCACACACGCACACGTCCTAAGGGCCCGGGTTCGATACCCGGCCGAGGCAGAAACAAATAGGCAGAGTTTCTTTCACCCTGATGCGCCTGTTCACCTAGCAGTAAATAGGTACTTGGGAGTTAGACAGCCACTACAGGCTGCTTCCTAAGGATGTGCGCGCGCGTGTTAAAGGGAAATATATAGATATAAGACATAATAGAGCAAAAATAGATTGGTTAGAAATGTGGGGAGCGAATAGCTCGATTCTTCAGGTACAAATATTAAATACATGTTCCTGAGCCGAAGGGATTGAGCCACGAGGAAAGACTGCCAAAACAGGACCTTACCACACTGGAGGAAATAAGAGATGGGGGGGGGGAGGGGATATGATAAACGATTCCAAGGGAAATTGATAAGTTAGACAAAGCAACATTGGTCAAATCTAGACACAGCAGAACGAGAGGTCATAGATGGAAAGTTGAGAAGCAAACGAGTCAGAAAGAACTTTTACAATGTAAGAGCCGTCAATAAGTGGAACAGGCTAGATGCAGAAGTCGTTGACGCTAATTCGATTCAAATTGTTAAATGTAAATATGATAAAAGCTAGAAAAGTGCGTCACTGCACTAATCTAAGAACGTTGGGAAGGGGTGGGGGGCCAGGAGCTGAGGTGGACGCAGCCAGCGCATCTAGGTGAGAACACACTATAGCCGTTGAGGTGTGTTGTAAGCTCAGTGTAGGCGTGACTGTGAGCGTATATTAGTGACCCGGCGTGTTTATCAATGGAGGAAGAGTTGTGGCTGTCATTCGCCAAAGTGCGCGGGGTCACGCCCCGCTTCTTATTTCCTCGTAAGCTTCACATTGTCTAATCTGTCCGTATCAACCCCATCATGTCATCAGTTGCCATGTTAACTGCCTTACTACTTTGAGTTTTACGAACACATTAAACAATGTGAGTGTTGTGACAACTGGCGCTAAATATGTGTTATTTGTCCTTAAGACACACGTGCAACGTCCCCGGACACCTGCACGTGTTCTTCTGGCTAATGTGTATCATTACTGTTGTCCTGGCTAGCGTCTACCACCACAGGTGTTGTCCTGGCTAGCGTCTACCACCACAGGTGTTGTCCTGGCTAGCGTCTACCACCACAGGTGTTGTCCTGGCTAGCGTCTACCAGCACAGGTGTTGTCCTGGCTAGCGTCTACCACCACAGGTGTTGTCCTGGCCAGCGTCTACCATCACAGGTGTTGTCCTGGCTAGCGTCTACCACCACAGGTGTTGTCCTGGCTAGCGTCTACCACCACAGGTGTTGTCCTTGCTAGCGTCTACCACCACATGTGTTGTCCTGGCTAGCGTCTACCATCACAGGTGTTGTCCTGGCCAGCGTCTACCACCACAGGTGTTGTCCTGGCCAGCGTCTACCATCACAGGTGTTGTCCTGGCCAGCGTCTACCATCACAGGTGTTGTCCTGGCCAGCGTCTACCACCACAGGTGTTGTCCTGGCCAGCGTCTACCAGCACAGGTGTTGTCCTGGCTAGCGTCTACCACCACAGGTGTTGTCCTGGCTAGCGTCTACCATCACAGGTGTTGTCCTGGCCAGCGTCTACCACCACAGGTGTTGTCCTGGCCAGCGTCTACCATCACAGGTGTTGTAACAACACTCCTCTTGTACCTGTCTGGGCAGTCGCTGTTGGCATTTAGGCACATTCCTATGTTCGTTTCCTTAGTGTAGACTGCAGTGTAGAATCCTCCGCTCTTTTCCATGACTGTTACATCTAGAAAGGGCAGCTTCCCATCCTTTTCCATCTCGTAAGTGAAACGCAGCACTGAACTCTGCTCAAATGCCTCCTTCAGCTCCTGCAGATGTCTGACATCAGGTACCTGTGCAAAAATGTCGTCAACATACCTGCAGTATATGGCCGGTTTCAAGTTCATGTCGACTAAGACTTGAGTGAGGCTGTAGAGAGCTCTCACGATATATATATATATGTGGTGTGTGAAGGCACCTGTGATTTACTGAAGAGTTTGCTGTGTCAAAGACATTTATACTCATGTGACATTAATATTATAAGTTTGTGTCAGAGAATATATATATATAAATGTACCATTTATTAGTATAAGGCTGTGTGCCCCGTATTGACTCATTATTGCTAATATTGATGAAGTGATCTATATATATGCTGGAGTATTGAATAACATATTCATGTGTACAGTGATTTTCTGTGTTATTGCCGTTGAAGAGACTTAAGGTATTTAAGGCCAGTGCAGTGACTTATTGGATTTATTACTATTACTGTGAGATACGGTGTTCAGTGCTATTACTGTGAGCTACTGTGTTAATCGCCATTGAATGGAATTATTGAGCTCAAGGCCAGTGCAGTTATCATTGCGTTTAACGTTACTATAGCAAGTTATTGTGTTGATTGCCAGAATCGTGTTTGCTGTGAATTTAAAGAAATAGGCGCTTAACGCCAGGGAAACAAGTACAGAGAGAGATCATACAGCGAGGGGGCATGGCGGCTGTGAATGACAGGGGGGGGGGGGGAGTGTTGCCATTTGTTGCGCTCCAGTTTATGAAGAGGGAGTATTCTGCTGTCATGTATTTCTTCGCCTTGTTGTGGATATAGAGAGAAAATACTTGAATGTTTTAAATAAAATACAAAACTACCTTCGCGTTTGCCTTATCCCTCCATTGCTTGTTGGTACAGAGTCCAATGAAAGAGTGAGAGTGATAGAGGCACTTACCTGCCTGATACCAGATTTATTTAGTGTGCTCTTGACACTATTACCACAATCCCACGAAACCACTGGCGTACTGGACACGGAGAACACTAGTTGGCGACCTTTCAGTTAGAAGTAGAGCCCTCTGTCGGGGCGGGCACACGATGAAGAGAGTAGATTGTGTTCCCACTCGCCTTCAGGTTAGAAGGCCGGCTGGAGGTAGACTGGGATGCTCTCCGGGTGAACAGTGGCACCTTGAGGATGGAGTGAAGACCGCAGGGCTACAGTAAGTAACAGTTACCACTACTACTACTTGGTAGTGACTGGTGAGAGGTAGAGAAACCCCGACATTGTCGATATTGACAGGATATTAAGTACACTTACCTTAACTTATTTACTTACTGGACGAAACCCTGACAACATATATATATATATATATATATATATATATATATATATATATATATATATATATATATATATATATATATATATATATATATATATATATATATATATATATATATATATATATATATATATATATATACAACCTTGAAACAAATTGTTTGTATATATATATATATATATATATATATATATATATATATATATATATATATATATATATATATATATATATATATATATATATATGCGGAAAATCCACAGAGAAATATGAAATGAGGTGAACGTTTCGGCTTTGTTAAAGCCTTTGTCAACACCAGACTGACTAAGGAGAAGGGAGAAGGGGGGAAGATATATAGGCCGACACCTGACCACCCCATCCCAAGGGTTGGTCAGGTGTAATTAACCAAAAACAGGTATAGCTTAGCTTAGAATGGTCAAAGAGGATAAAAAAACAAAGCCGAATACCTTAAGTCTCTTCAACGGCAATAACACAGAAAATCACTGTACACATGAATATGTTATTCAATACTCCAGCATATATATAGATCACTTCATCAATATTAGCAATAATGAGTCAATACGGGGCACACAGCCTTACACTAATAAATGGTACATTTATATAGCCGAAACAAAGCCGAAACGTTCACCTCATTTCATATTTCTCTGTGGATTTTCCGCATAAAATGATCAGTGTTTTGTGATCGTCAATTGCATATATATATATATATATATATATATATATATATATATATATATATATATATATATATATATATATATATATATATATATATATATATATATATATATATATATATATATATATATATACAAACAGCGGAAATAAATACTGCTATAGGAAGACACTTGGACCGATGGTATAATACTGAACCTAGAACAGAAACCACAATATCTCCAATAAAATTATATTACAAATCAACCATGCACAGTGAACATATAAAAGAGGAAAGAATAATGAAAGAAATAATCCGTAAAGGAGTAAAAAGCACTACACGTAACCAAAACATAAACATGAAAATATTCTACAAAACCAAGAAGACTTCCGAACTCCTTATCAAAAACAGCCCAAAGTCAACGGAGAACCCTCTACAGCAGTCAAGCGTTGTATACATGTACACTTGCCCCCACGAAGGATGTAACCTTCAATCTAAGTACATAGGTATGACGTCGACCAAGCTGACGAGGCGTTTGACAGGCCATCTTCAATCCGGTGCCCCTAGGAATCACATGAGACAAGCCCATGACATCACCCTAACAAGAGAAATGTTGAACAAAAATACCTGTATAATAGACAAAACCCAAGATGCAAGAAGATTAAAAATTCTTGTAGCAATTCACATAAGAATAGAACAACCTACGATGCCAACACAGAAGACACTGTTCAACATAACAGGCCAATTACACCTGATTAATCTTTGTATGTAGATAGGAGCTGCCTCGTATGGGCCAATAGGCCTTCCGCAGTTACCTCTATTCTTATGTTCTTATGTTTCACCCCCCCATTTATCCCTTATGTATCCCCCCATGTTTTCACCTTTATTGTCTTATCACCTGACCCAGTGCGAGTATAAATCAACCAGTCCTGAAAATTCTTTTCACTTGAGAATGAACCATGGAGGTTCGAAACGTTGTGCAAATTGTATAAATAAGTGTAATACATTCTATAGTAATTCACTTCTTTTCTTCACCTTGAAATTACGAAAATGAGTTTTAGAGAACTCCTCTTTCAGCTAAGCCCTGAGGCTAAGAATATAGTTAGAGGGATAGAAGCCCTAAATCAGAAGAGAGTAAATACAGAATATGCGGTCATATTCAATGAGACATGTTTAAAAGAAAACCTGCTGCCAGTATACACCAATATAAACCCACATGACTCAGCAGTTCGCAATACAGAGTTTACCTATAGGTATAGGCAAGAGCTCATACGGCATCAACTAAACAAGAAAAAGGAAGCCCTCCAAACCCTTACAGAGCAAGCTGAGCATCTGTTAAACAAATGGACCCAGTACGACATCCCTATCCAACTCAAGCAAACTTTCAACAGTGAACTATTTAACCTGAAACAACAACATAAAACTCGTGTAGAAACAAAGACACTCTGTAAGTTAACAGCCCTAAACGGTGGACAGTTAAAGATCCTTCGTCCTAAAGATGGCTACATTAACCTGACTTCTTATGATCTTACCCAGGACCAACGAGACCTCTTAAATCTTGATCTAAATTGTCAATTCATATCTAAACCAAAGATGCATCAAAAACGCCTGGAAATCGAAATGCTTCTGGACGACATCCATAAGCTAGAAGACAACAAAAAAGTCATCACCACTGATACACTTCAGGCTGAACTACTAACAGAAGCGGGAAAAAACGAGGCACATATTCATCTACAATCTTAACCCCACGACTCAAAGAAGCAGCAAAACAACTAAAAAATCTGGAAGACGTAACAATAAGAAAAGCCGACAAGACAGCAGCATATGTATTGATTCTTACCCAAGAATACATGAACAAAATTAGCGACATCCTTAGTGATGACACCAAATTTCAACGAGTCACGAGGAACCCTGTGGAAGACCTTAAACGGAAAGTAAACAAAAAAATTACAGCAATCAACGCAAAGAAAGGTAGTGTGCATTTCAATAAACTTCAAGGCGACTATGGCTTAGGATATGCCTATGGCAATGTTAAGACACACAAACGAGGCAACCCACTACGCCCTATAATCAGCCAAATACCAACTCCAACCTATCACCTGGCAAAAAGACTTAGCGAACTCCTAACTCCATACACTCCAAGTAAGTATAGTCTACAATCATCAGCAGATTTCCTAGAATTAATCAAATCTACTCAGCCCGATGGAATCATAACTTCCCTGGACGTCGAATCCCTATTTACCAACGTCCCAGTCGGTAAATAGGAATGATAACCATAGGAATGATACTGGACAGAGTATACAGAGACGAGAGCACCCCCAAATTAGACATTCCTGAGCCACACTTCTCGAAGCATGTACAAAGGAAGCTCCTTTCATCAGTCCACAAGGAGACATGTATTTACAAATAGACGGAGTAGCAATGGGCTCCCCCTTAAGAGTTTTATTTGCTAATTTTTATATGGGAACCATCGAAGACAGAGTCTTCAGTAGCAGACAAAAACCAACTGTATATTCCCGTTATGTAGATGACATATTCGTAATAGTAAAAGACTCAGATGAACTAATTGACCAAAAAAACCATCTAGAGAGAGAGTCAGTACTCCGATTTACACATGAAAATAGTGAAAATAACAGTCTGCCATTCTTGGATGTACTAATAACAAAAACAGGAACCTCTTTAAGCACCAACGTATATACTAAGCCCACCAACAAAGGATTATGCCTGAACGGTAGAAGTGAGTGCCCCCAAAGATACAAAGCCAGTGTTCTCAATGCTTGTATTCGTCGAGCGCTTACCCACTGCTCCGAATGGAGCAACGTGAGTAGAGAGTTTGAAAGAGTAACTCAGGTATTGGTGAACAACGGATATAGCAACGCGGAAATAAACGCTGCTATAAGAAGACACTTGGACCGATGGTATAATCCTGAACCTAGAACAGAAACCACAATACCTCCAATAAAATTGTATTACAAATCAACCATGCACAGTGAACATATAAAAGATGAAAGAATAATGAAAGAAATAATCCGTAAAGGAGTAAAAAGCATTACTCCTAACCAAAACATAAACCTTATAATATTCTACAAAACTAAGAAGACTTCCGAACTCCTTTTAAAAAACAGCCCAAAGTCAACGGAGAACCCTCTACAGCAGTGAAGCGTTGTATACATGTACACTTGCCCCCACGAAGGATGTAACCTTCAAACTAAGTACATAGGTATGACGTCGACCAAGCTGACGAGGCATTTGACAGGCCATCTTCAATCCGGTGCCCCAGGAATCACATGGGAGACAAGCCCATGACATCACCCTAACAAGAGAAATGTTGAACAAAAATACCTGTATAATAGACAAAACCCAAGATGCAAAAAGATTACAAAATTCTTGAAACAATTCACATATGAATAGAGCAACCTACCATGAACATCCAAATCACGGAGCTATTTACTCTACCCACCATGAGAGTAAGGGCAAGACCAAAACATAACGATGCCAACACAGAAGACACTGTTCAACATAACAGGCCAATTACACCTGATTAATCTTTGTATGAAGATAGGAGCTGCCTCGTATGGGCCAATAGGCCTTCCGCAATTACCTCTATTCTTATGTTTCACCCCCCATTTATCCCTTATGTACCCCCCATGTTTTCACCTTTATTGGCTTATCACCTGACCCAGTACAGGTATAAATCAACCAGTCCTGAAAATTCTTTTCACTTGAGAATGAACCATGGAGGTTCGAAACGTTATGCAAATTGAATAAATAACTGTAATACATTCTATAGTAATTCACTTCTTTTCTTCACCTTGAAATAACGAAAATGAGTTTTGGAGAACTCCTCTTTCAGCTAAGAGGTGATCTTTGGGGGATTTAAATACCCCGAAATTACCATCTCTTTTAAGGGTCTGAGCTGTGGTGCAGTGGGTTGAAGGCGTACCAGTTATGCCCGTTGCTGTAAGGCTTCTGTGCTGACTAGGGTTCGAATCTCCTGGTGGGAAAGTGTTCTAAGGTTGTATAACTATATATATATATATATATATATATATGTCGTACCTAGTAGCCAGAACGCACTTCTCTGCCTACTATGCAAGGCCCGATTTGCCTAATAAGCCAAGTTTTCATGAAATAATTATTTTTCGACTAATTAACCTACCTAACCTAACTTTTTCGGCTACCTAACCTAACCTAACCTATAAATATAGGTTAGGTTAGGTTAGGTAGGGTTGGTTAGGTTCGGTCATATATCTACGTTAATTTTAACTCCAATAAAAAAAAATTGACCTCATACATAATGAAATGGGTAGCTTTATCATTTCATAAGAAAAAATTAGAGAAAATATAATAATTCAGGAAAACTTGGCTTATTTGGCAAATCGGGCGTTGCATAGTAGGCTGAGAAGTGCGTTCTGGCTACTAGGTACGACATATATATATATATATATATATATATATATATATATATATATATATATATATATATATATATATATATATATATATATATATATATATATATATATTGGTGTATACTGGCAGCAGGTTTTCTTTCAAACATGTTTCATTGAATATGACCGCATATTCTGTATTTATTTTTTTCTGGTTTAGGGCTTCTATCCCTCTAACTATTTTCTTAGCATCAGGGCTTAATTGAAATAGGAGTTCTCCAAAACTCATTTTCGTACTTTTAAGGTGAAGAAAAGAAGTGATTTACTATAGAGTGTATTACACTTATTTGTATAATTTGCACGATGTTTCGAACCTCCATGGTTCATTCTCAAGTGAACAGATCTTACAATACTAGTTGATTTTATACCCGCATTAGGTCAGGTGATAATACAATGAAGGTGAAAAACATGGGGAGATACATAAGGGATAAATGTGAGGTGAAACATAGAGGCTGCAGAAGGCTTATTGGCCCATACGAGGCATCTCCTATCTAAACACAAAGATTAATCCAGTGTAATTGGCCTGTTATGTTGGACATTGTCTTCTGTGTTGGCATCGATATGTTCTTGTCTTGTCCTTACTCTCATGGTGGGTAGAGTAAATAGTTCCGTGATTTGGGTGTTCATGGTAGGTCGCTCTATTCTTATGTGAATTGCCTCAAGAATTTGTAATCTTCTTGAATCTTGGGTTTTGTCTATTATGCAAGTATTCTTGTTCATAATACAAGAATATTTGAACAAGAATACTTGCATAATAGACAAAACCCAAGATTCAAGAAGATTACAAATTCTTGAGGCAATTCACATAAGAATAGAGCGACCTACCATGAACACCCAAATCACGGAACTATTTACTCTACCCACCATGAGAGTAAGGACAAGACAAGAACATATCGATGCCAACACAGAAGACAATGTCCAACATAACAGGCCAATTACACTGGATTAATCTTTGTGTTTAGATAGGAGATGCCTCGTATGGGCCAATAAGCCTTCTGCAGCCTCTATGTTTCACCTCACATTTATCCCTTATGTATCTCCCCATGTTTTTCACCTTCATTGTATTATCACCTGACCTAATGCGGGTATAAAATCAACTAGTATTGTAAGATCTGTTCACTTGAGAATGAACCATGGAGGTTCGAAACGTCGTGCAAATTATACAAATAAGTGTAATACACTCTATAGTAAATCACTTCTTTTCTTCACCTTAAAAGTACGAAAATGAGTTTTGGAGAACTCCTATTTCAATTAAGCCCTGATGCTAAGAAAATAGTTAGAGGGATAGAAGCCCTAAACCAGAAAATAATAAATACAGAATATGTGGTCATATTCAATGAAATATATATATATATATATATATATGTCGTACCTAGTAGCCAGAATGCACTTCTTGGCCTATTATGCAAGGCCCGATTTGTGTAATAGGTCGAGTGATTTTCTTTTTTCAACAAATTGTTTCCAATTGGTTTATTTGAATTATTATTATTATATTATATTAAGAACATAAATTATTGATTTAGTTACGTTAGTTTAGGTTAGGTTATGCTAGGTTAGGTTAGGTTAGGTTAGGTAGGGTTGGTTAGGTTCGGTTATATATCTACGTTAGTTTGACTCAAATTTAAAAAAAATGAACTCATACATAGTGAAATGAATAGCTTTGTCATTTCATAAGAAAAAAAAATAGAAATATATATAAATTCAAGGATCTTGGTAAAGAATTATTAAGAATTAAAGTATAATTTTTACTTTACTGTTTGATGATTCAAGGGCAACTATAATATCCGTAAAATGGAGAACACAGAGGAATTTCTAGTACTGTACATAAAAACCACAAAAGAATGACCCAGCATTAATCAAAGGGGGAAGAGATAACTAAATACAAATACATTAATACAATTTATTATTTTAAGTTATGTATATTGGAATCAAAATTGAAAAAATATATATCCTACTCCTAATAAAACATCCTAAGAGGAAATAGAATGCAATACCGATATACATGAAATATTCAAGTGCACAATACCTTAATACTGTAATCTGGCCAGAAGTTGATTGGCTGCCCCCAGATCAGGAGATCTGTACTCCAGGTGAAGCCCCAAGACACACTAACCTTAATATTTTCTTAAACTCTTGCCAGTGGACAACAAGCTCCACCCACCTAGTTCCTAGGCTCAATTAATCCCGCCTTTCCAAGCCTATAGCCAATGGATTTAAATTCTTGCTCTAGGCCTGAGGGCCCAGCCAATGGGACGTCTGGCACTACCCTAGGGGACTCCGCCCACTAGGCCTCCCTGATTTTCAACCCATCAGGTCCAGGCTTGACTTTAAGGGTCTATTTCTCTTGACAGAAAACTCACTCGTTCCCATGCTAACATCCCAGGAAACCAGGCGCCAGAGACTCCAAAACCCTGGTGGAGGTTGAATTTTATTGGTGCTCAAGTTTTGTCGGTGGTTATGGCGAAGGCAGGAGGAGAGGGGAACGATTGGAAAAGACTCGGAGACAACCAATTGGAGGGGGATTAGAGAAAATAGGATAGGGGAACAGGAGAGGACTAATGGCTTGGGACTGGTCCCACTGCCTGATCGATAATTTGACTCGAGTAGTATATGGCATTAATGACCAACAAGGGGGGGGGGAGAATGACCAGAGGGTCAGACTGAGACAAATGGGAGGGATGAACAAGGAAAGGGGAGACAGCTTGGGAAAGGGAAAAGCTTGGTTTGTGACACAGACCATTACAACTCCTCCCTCCTCGGATTTAAGAAATTCGTGTGTAAATTACTTTAAAACACAAATTTTTTATTCTGCCCCACTATAACCATTAACTCGAAAAAAATATTAATAAAAAAAACATGTTTAACCCAACAGTCAATGACTCAATGCCTCAAAAGCAGAAATGATCTAATCCTAACAAATTTTATACAATCTCCAATTACAAAAATGTTGACACCCCAAGGTGTGCCTAAACATGTGTGAATACATAACATCTAACAACATAACAAACACAACAATAATACATAACAAAAAATGAGGACAGCAGATCGTCCCTATAAACCCAGCTGCCCAACTTGGATGCAGCCCTGTATCCCTTCCAACAACCTGGAAGATAAAACATCCTATACCTGCCCTGATATAGCAACAAAAATCAAACCGTAAAAATTCCAATCTATCAACTTACACCTAGCTTATCATTGGATAGCCCTCAACTATCCCAGTATTCCTCCTGGAATCAAAATCAAAATCTAACACATCACATAAAATAGAAACCTTAAAAATAAAACATTGTCATTAAAAATTCAAAGAATTTTTTTTATTCAAATAGAGGGGGGAGGGGAGGAATAAAATGAATGAAAATATTATGAGACTCAGAAAACGGGACCCAGACTGGCGAGAAATCTCACCGGGGTAACGAAAAATGACGGGGCCAGATCGAATCTGTCCGAAAAATATGGAAAAACTCCGGGGTCTACGATGTAACTCAGAAAAAGGTAACCCAGCCTGGCGAGAAATCTTACCAGGTTAACGAAAAATGACGGGGCCAGATCGAAGCTGTCGGAAAAATATGGAAAAACTTCGGGGTCTACGATGTAACTCAGTAATCGGGAACCCAGACTGGCGAGAAATCTCACCGGGGGTAACGAAAAATGACGGGGCCAGATCGAAGCCGTAGGAAAAATTTGGAAAAACCCCAGGGCCAGATCGAAGCAGTTCGAAAACGCAAAACGGCTTTGATCTGGCCCGGTTTTCACTATGCCAGAACGGATTCCTTTAATCTCGTTGACATATATATAAAAAATGGGAATAAATATGAAAATGGGTTTAAATACGCCTTGGAAAACGAACTCTGTCATGAGCGAAGCTTCATCGAGGTAACTGAAAACACCTATGCCAGAATGGATCCCTTTAATCTCCTTGACATAAATATCGAAAATGGGAATAAATATAAAAATGGGTTTAAATACACCATGGAAAACGGACTTGGTTGTGAGCGAAGCTTCACCAAGGAAACAAAAAACACTTATGTCAGAACGGATCCCTCGCCATTGTAACGAAAAACACCTTTGCCAGAACGGTTCCTTCGCCAGTGTAACTAAAATTTTCCCTTGGATGCAAGCGAAGCTTCACAGTGGTAACGAAAAACACCTACGCCAGAATGGATCCCTTTAATCTCTTTAACATAAATATCGAAAAATGGGAATAAATATGAAAATGAGTTTCAATACGCCATGGAAAAAGGACTTGGTCGCAATTGAAGCTTCACCAAGGTAACAAAAAACCCCTATGCCAGAACGGATCCCTTGCCATTGTAAAAAAAAAACACATATGCCAGAACAGATCCCTCGAAAACAGCAAAAGGGATCCGTTCTGGCATAACTCCCACTACTGACTTATGAAGTCCACATTCCCTGTAGGTCTTGTTGATGGTCGCACTACTGCCAGGTGCCAGGTTTCTCCCCCCTCGTGTGTGCATGTGAGCATGTGTGTGTACTCACCTAGTTACACTCACCTTGTTGTGCTTGTGGGAATTGAGCTTCGGCTCTTTGGTCCTACTTCTCAACCGTCAGTCTACTGGTGTACAGATTCCTGAGCTTCTCGAGTTCTATTATTTTTACATTTGAAACTGTGTATGGAGTCAGCATCCACTACATCACTTCCTAGTGCATTCCATTTACTAACTACTCTGATGCTGAGAAAGTTCTTTGTAATGTCTCAGTGGCTCATTTGGGTACTCAGCTTCTATCTGTGTCCTCTTGTGCATGTACTATGCATGTTAAATAATCCATTCTTGTCTTCCCTGTCAATTACCCTGAGAATTTTGTCTGTGGTGATCATGTCCCCCAGAGCTCTTTTATCATCCAGCGACGTGAGGTCATGCAGCCTTTTCTCATAACTCATGCCTCTTAGTTCTGGAACTAGCCTAGTGGCATACCTCTGAATTTTTCCAAGCTTCGCCTTGTGCTTGACAAGGTACTGGCTCCATGCTGGGGCCGCATACTCCAGGATTGTTCTTACATATGTGGTATACAAGGTTCTGAATGATTCCTTGCATAGGTTTCTGAAGGTAGTCTTGATGTTAGCCAGCCATGCATACGTTGCAGATGTTATTCTTTTGATGTGAGCTTCAGGAGACAGGTTTGTTGTGATATCAACTCCTAGATCCTTCTCTCTCTGTCCGTTTCATGAAGGACTTCATCTTCCATTCTGTATCCTGTGTCTGGCCTCCTGTTTCCACTGCCTTGTTTTATTACCTTACATTTGCATTGGTTGAACTTTAGTAGCCATTTGTTGGACCATTCATTGAGACTGTCTAGGTCATCTTGTAGCCTCATACTATCTTCCTCCGTCTTAATCCTCCTCATAATTTTTGTATCATCAGCAAACAATGAGAGGATTGATTCTATACACTCTGGTAGATCATTTACATATAGCAGAAACACTATAGGTCCAAGGACTGAACCCTGTGGGACTCCACTGGTGACCCCTCGTCAATCTGAGGCCTCATCCCTCAAAGTGACTCAGTGTCTTCTATTACTTAGATACTTCTTTATCCAATGGAGTATCTTCCCTTTCACTCCCGCCTGCATCCCCAGCTTTCGCACTAGTCTCTGGTGTGGTACTGTGTCAAAGGCTTTCTGGCAATCCAAAAATATGCAGTCTGCTCACCTGTCTTTTTCTTGCCTGATTCTTGTTGCCTGATCTTAGTGATCATTTAATCCTGTGAGGCATGATTTGCCATTTCTGAAACCATGTTGGTGTTGTGTCACAAAGTTCCTTCGCTCCAGATGTTCTACTAGCTTTTTCGCACAATCTTCTCCACTACCTTGCATGGTATGCAAGTTAGGAACACTGGCCTGTAGTTCAGTGCCCCCTTCTTGTATATTTTGTATATATATAAGTACTTACGTAATTGTGCTTGCGGGGGTTGAGCTCTGGCTCTTTGGTCTCGCCTCTCAACGGTCAATCAACTAATATACACGTTCCTGAGCCTACTGGGCTCTCATATCTACACTTGAAGCTGTGTATGGAGTCAGCCTCCACCACATCACTTTCTAATGCATTACACATGTCTACTACTCTGACACTGAAAAAATTCTTTCTAACGTCTTTCTGGCTCATTTGGGCACTCAATTTCCACCTGTGCCCTAGTGCGTGTGCCCCTTGTGTTAAAAAGGCTGTCTTTATCTACCCTATCAATTCCTCTGAGAATCTTGTATGTGGTGATCATGTCCCCTCTAACTCTTCTGTCTTCTAGTGACGTGAGGTTTAATTCCCGTAGTCTCTCCTCGTAGCTCGTACCCCTCAGTTCGGGTACTAGTCTGGTGGCAAATCTTTGAACCTTTTCCAGTTTAGTCTTATGCTTGACTAGATATGGACTCCGTGCTGGACCCGAATACTCCAGGATTGGTCTGACATATGTGGTATATAATGTTCTGAAAGATTCCTTACACAAGTTTCTAAAGGCCGTTCTTATATTAGCCAACCTGGCATATGCCGCTGATGTTATCCTCTTGATATGAGCTTCTAGGGAAAGGTCTGGCATGATATCAACCCCCAGGTCTTTTTCTCTCTCTCTGACTCTTGGAGCATTTCATCTCCCAAATGATATCTTGTATCTGGTCTCCTGCTCCCTACACCTATCTTCATTACATTACATTTGCTTCGGTTAAACTCTAAGAACCATTTGTTCGACCATTCCTGCAGCTTGTCCAGGTCTTCTTGAAGTCTCAAGCTGTCCTCCTCTGTCTTAAACCTTCTCATAATTTTGGCGTCGTCAGCAAACATTGAGAGGAATGAGTCTGTACCCTCTGGGAAATCATTTACGTATATTAGAAACAAGATAGGTCCGAGTACTGAGCCCTGTGGGACTTCAAAGGTGACTTCTCGCCAATCTGAGGTCTCCCCCATCACTGTAACTCTCTGCTTCCTATTGCTTAGGTACTCCTGTATCCATTGGAGCGCCCTACCAGTTACTCCTGCCTGTTTCTCCAGCTTATGCATCAGCTTTTATGGGGTACTGTGTCAAAGAATTCTGACAGTCCAAAAAAAATGCAGTCCGCCCATCCTTCTCTTTCTTGCTTAATCTTTGTGACGTGATCGTAGAATTCTATTAAGCCTGTAAGGCAAAATTTACCCTCCCTAAACCCATGTTGATGGGTTGTCACGAAGTCCCTTCTC